>NC_087202.1:126329527-126362027 GCF_015104395.2 Macrobrachium nipponense
TTTTGTTAAATTGAATTTTCGTCGCCAGAAGCCTGTTTATACGTCAACGCAGTGAGCATAGGAATGAAAACATGACTACATAGATGGGTCTAGGGCGATGGTTAGAGCTCATGCTTTATTCCTGGTAAGGTGGAATCCTAACCACCTGGTAGATGTTGCCATAACTTTAACCTCAAGAGAGAGAGAGAGAGAGAGTTCAATTTTACTACATATTTCTTGGGTGATTTTCATAGCTCATACTTGATTAGTATTCCACCTGGTGAGGTGGAATACTAATCACCTGGTAGGTGTTGCCATTAACTTGAACCGGAAGAGGAGAGAGAGAGAGAGAGAGAGAGAGAGTTCTATTCCACTCAATAGGCAGGTCTGGGGCGATTGCTACGTTTTTTCCTTAGGTGAGGTGGAATCCTAATCACCTAGTAGCTGTTGGCATTAACTTTAACCGGGAGAGAGAGAGAGAGAGAGAGAGAGAGAGAGAGAGAGAGAGAGAGAGAGAGAGTTCATCTCCACTACATAGGTCTAGGGCGATATTTCCATAGCTCATTCTATTCCTTAGGTGAGGTTTAACGCTGATATCCGGGTGGATGATGCCATTAACTTTAAACGGAAGAGAGAGAGAGAGAGAGAGAGAGAGAGAGAGAGAGAGTTCAGTTCCGCTTCACAGGTCTGGGGTGATGGTTAGAGCTCGTTCTTTTTCTTAGGTGAGATTTCCCATTAGCTTAGACCTGAAGAGAGAGAGAGAGAGAGAGAGAGAGAGAGAGAGAGAGAGAGAGAGAGAGAGAGAGAGAGTTCAATTCCACTGGAAAACGTACGATCCCACCTCATTATTATCGCAGCAATTTCATTTAGATTCCTTGTGGCTCCAATTCCCTTGCTAGTTATTAGTATCGGCTGAACTAAATGGCTCTTCATAGTCCACGGATGGTATATACCCCCAACGCACTTAGACCTACTCTTGCATGGGAAAAGAGAGAGAGAGAGAGAGAGAGAGAGAGAGAGAGAGAGAGAGAGAGAGAGAGAATCATTGTCTCAATAATCTTTCCAAAATGACTGTTCCATTCCAGGGACAATAGACTATGCTAGTTTAAGTCTAATTGTACCTAGTTATAAATAAACTCGTTAGTCGTTATTTCATAGAAAAAATACCTCGGTATACTTTATAGTAAAATGTAATCTCGAGAACACAGCATCATCGCCCTTCATGAATTCTCCTTGGAAATCATGAATTTACCTACGTCTTTATCTGTCCATTTATTTCGTTATTTCCAGTTACCTTCTGTTACTTCTTTCTAATGAACGTCGTGTTCGTTGGAAGCTTGACTTTCAAGTCAATGGCCCCTTTTGTGGGCTTGTCCCGTATGAATAGGGTTCATCTTCTGAATAATAATCATAATAATCATAATAATCATAATAATCATAATCATAATCATAATTCCTTCCGTTGCTTCTTTCAAATGAACACCATAATGTTCTTTGGAAGCTTGAATATCAAGTCGATGGTCCCTTTTGAGCTTAGAAGAGCATTGGACTTGGAATATGAAATTTAGTCCAAAGTCCAAGTGCTGGATCTGGTCATTCGGCGCTCAAAGGGAAATTGAGAATAAAACTTTTGTTTCAGAGGTGTAACAGGAAGAAACAATTGTTGGGAGATGGTTGATGAAAGTTAGATGGGAGAAAGCGAATGTGAACGGAGTTACAGTAGAAGGAATGAAAGGGGTTGCAGCTAGGGGCCGAAGGGACACCACAAAGGACGACCTTCGTCTTATTTAGCAATAGCGCAAAAGCACACAAATGGCAAGCAAAGAAAAGTTAAGGAACTGAATTGGCAAATAGCAATCCGGATCGTCCCACATATTTCGGTTCTTGTTAATCCAAAAGAAGCCATGAAGAACCTATATTTGAACGGAACAAACCGCAACGTTCACATTTCAATTAACTGACCCAGTTGACATCTTGATCTCGATCTGGCCATTTTATTTTTTTCACAACCGCTTTCCGAAAGCAAGATTCGGTCCGATAGAACGAACCTTTAACAAAACGAGCTCAACCAATTCCTTCCCTCAAAGACATAATTATTTGCAAATGTTTCTTCGTTCGTAGGTTCTTCTGTTTTCCGTCGAGGACAAAGGCTTTGGCGAAGTCCATTTGAGTTTGTTCCAGCTGGTACCAAATAAATCATAGGAATTTGTTGCCTAGTTGAACAAGGAGGGTACGTCGACGACATAATATATAATTAGTATAAATATAATATATATATATATATATATAATATATTTTATGTACGTATGTATCGTATGTAATGTATGTTATGTATGTATGTATGTATGTATGTATGGTATGTATGTAATACACATGTATATAACATATACACCGATTATAATATAATACTATATTAATATATATATAGATATATAAATATATATATATATAAAATATATACTATATATATAGATATACACAATTACAGATAAATAATATTATATATATATATATATATATTATATTATATATATATATATATAGTATATATATATAATTGTTATGTATGTATGTATATATGTATAGCACATGTAATATAACAGATACGCGATTATATATATATATAATATTATATAATATATATATTATATATATTAATCTATATATATAGAACATATGTATATTATTATCATATTATCCATACAATATAATATATATAAGTATATAGATATATATATATATTAATATATATATATAATATTAACATACACACACGAATACATTGTATAAACATATTGAAATTATGTGCACCCATACCTCACAAAGATGGTAAAGTTAAATTAGTTTCCTAATACATTCCGCATACGTTTTACCAAAGTTGACATTACGTACATCAGAAAAACTTCTTTCCAAACAAGAGCAAATACATTTCCATTCATTCAAATGAACGTTCATAATATGGAAAAAACTGATAAGAAGACGAAAATACTGTATAAGACGGGTAAAGTCATATCCCCAGGAGGCCTAAGGTCCTCCATTGACGGGAGTTTAGGATTATGAAGAGAGTGAATGGTAATTCCTCGATTGGGAGCCATTTCCTATTTCTCTCTCTCTCTCTCACTCTCTCTCTCTCACTCTCTCGTCGCTCCTCTCCTCATCTCTCTCCCTCTCTATCTCTCTATCAGAGGACAAAGGGATGACTCTCGGTACTGAGGTCTTGGAGATTTCGAATTGTGGGGCTACCTTCTTTGGTAAAAGCAATTCTGGCATTTCAGCACAAAAGTCGTTTTCTCGCCCCTCAAGTTATTCCTTCTTGGGGAAAAAAAAAATGCAATAAAATTTATTTACCACACCTCCGTTCATAATATTCGCATTCTTCCTTCCTTCCTAACTTTCCATCAACCCTCACCTTACAATTGGTTCCTCAGTCCAAACTGAGAAGTTTCTTTTTCCTCCCGTTACACCTTTCAAACCCCTTTCAATTTCTCAGTTTCTATTTTAGAAGATGAATATGATTTCATCATAGGGCCCCTGCACTTGGCCTTTTTGGTACCTCCCTTTAACTTTGTAATGGAAAAACGGGAAAAATGGTAGTGAAAATGGGCGTTAATGTAGACAAAATAATGAAAATAGGAAGTCACGAAATTGGGAAGAGTAATAGAAACGGGAAATTGTACTGGAAAACAGATTTACTGAAATTTCCCGTTTGACATTCATCCAGCCCAAAGAATTAGAATGCACTTTAACCCTTGTCCGTTATTCCGAAATGGGATGAAACGAGTAAGTATTTAAATCGGTGTAGTATGTTTGTGTATTTGTGCTTACCGTGTATTTCGTGAGCGTTTATGGAGTGTGCATAGTGGGGTGGGTGTGTATGTGTTGGAAGTGTAGGTATTATAATTATAGACTAGTACCTTCCATTTGATACCATGTGGCAAAAACAACGTTATTTAAACTTAAAAACCATCTTTGATAAGGTCTAAGACCTCGGAAACAATTGGGAACAGGCCATTGACAGCATTCTTACAGTTTAGATTCTTTATCAACTTATTCCCATAAACGATTTCATAATTCCACTCACGGACTGCCTTTAGGCTGGAACAACCGTGCTCGCTCTAGCCCGATTCCGTACTGAAGCCAAACCGATAACTTATTATTTTGTGTGTGCAATATGTCTTGCTATTCAATCACCCGACGCCCACTCGACATCATTTGGGAATTTGCAGCAGCCGTTTGTGTTGGAACATGTTCCAGAACTTGCCCCGTTAACAGACCGTACAAGTCGTCAGCTCGGCTCGACTGCCCCCGACGCGGACGACGAAAATAGCTAAAAGACCGAATGATGGAGAACCAGAAGATAATATGATGATGATGATAATGATGGTGGCGTACTCCATCATTTCCCTCGGCTCGGCGAGAAACAGGAAAATCCTCATCTCTTTGGAGAATGAAGGAGGAATCTCTGGCGGGTCCCAAGTAAATGACCAGTAATTCAGTCTCCGTCCTGCGAGATTGAAAAA
The DNA here is from genome assembly GCF_015104395.2 of Macrobrachium nipponense. Lineage (NCBI taxonomy): Eukaryota > Metazoa > Arthropoda > Malacostraca > Decapoda > Palaemonidae > Macrobrachium > Macrobrachium nipponense. The sequence goes on from NC_087202.1 coordinate 126,334,027, forward strand.
TGGTCATTGCATTGATGCTGTACAACGGGACGGGGGCCGGACGGGGGAGAAGGGCGGGGAGGGGGGTTTTTCCTGCATCAATAATACAAACTCAAAGTAAAAAAGGGTTATGAAAACCTGGAAGGGTAATGAAAAACGGAACATATAGTGAAAAAACGGGGCGTAAATGAGAAACTAATGAAAAATGGGAAGTCACCGAATTGGGAAGAGTTAATATAAAACGGGAATTGTAATGAAAACGGAGTACTGAAAACCGAGAAGAAAGTAAATGAAAACGGCAAGGGTAATTTTTTGCATGAAAACAAAACCAAATCATTTATAGTCCGACCAGATTCTAAACTGATTGATTCGTTTAACTACCTTGAAAAAAAGAAAAAACTCTCGTTTGCCAGTTTCTCTACTTAACCTTTAAAATCGTCCCCTTCTTAAGTGCTCAGCCATCTCCCAACGAGGCAATATTTGGGACAAAGTACCTAATGAAAGTTGGGGGGGGAAAACTGACCGTATTAAATCCTAATTCAGTAAAACTCGATCCCCATTCTAATTTGGCTATTACTTTTGAGACTAAGGTTTATTGTTATATTTGTTTTTTATGACTTATACCCTTAAATGTTTTTGCAAATATTACATAATTTTATATGATGATCTTTTTTCATTAAAAAGTAATAAAAATTGGTAATTTGCCATTCAGTATGTTATGTCTTATGACATTTTTCTATAATCTTAGCCTGTAGATCTTACTTCTATTTATTTCTTTTTTATTATTTGAATTTTCCATTTCATAAACAGAAGTTTGTAATATTTTGCATTTCATTGCTCTTTTCATTTTAGGATTTTCCTTTTCCCCTCATTTTCGTTCATCAAGTTATGATTTACTTTAAATTTCATTCCTTTTTCACTCACGGGTCTGGACCTTGTTATCAACTCATAAACGCTAATGTGTTAACAATTGTTAAACAATTTTTATTTTTAAGTAGGTTGTTGCACATAAATTTAATTATTGGTGAAAGAAAAAATTTATTGACAATCCATTATCACAGGAATTGTAATAATATTTTGATTATATACAAAATGTACATCTTTACGAAGCAATCTTCGTCGTCAGAATGATCTTAGCACTTAAATAAACAGCTATCCGTTTGCAGCATCGCCTGTTTGCAAGTTTTTCCGGAATGCCTCAACTGCGATGATGTTCCGTTTTCACAGTGTGCTTTTTGTAGGAATGAATTAATTTCCCTACTGACTATTGTTCTCGAGTTAAACCTTAAAGCCAAGAAAGTCGTTCTTTTTGGCGCTAGAGTTCTCAGCTAAAGTCAAAAACCAATTTACGATGCGGGACTCCGTAGCCCATTTGCGACGTTGCCAGAATCATTCTGACCCTTTTAACCCACACCTTGGTTTGACCTCTTTATCTCTGGGCAGGACTAAGATAAAGAGAAAGTGTCGTGTTTAATTCCCCTCCATGTTTAACCCAGATTTGGAATGGTCAAAGTATATTAATCCTTTAATTTGGTTCTGTCCCTCTAATTTGTTTCTTTCGGTTATTAATTCTTTTTTTTAGACCAAAAGTTCTTCTTCCGTTTATTTAGCTTCCATACAAATCGATTGCAAAGTAGTTTTTGATATACTTCGTTGCATCTGCCGGCAACGTTTGACTGCTTGATTGAGTTACCAAACTTGGAAATTCCAATTTTTTTTTCACCATTTAAAAAAACCTGCGGTATCATAACTTTGTCTGCCATTTCGCGTTCGTTCCAGGACGAAGGACTCACGCCGCGGGGAGTCTGCTCCATGGTGTTTACGGAAGCTTGCTGTGGCGAGACAATGAATACGGAAGATTATCTCGACCCATTTTCTTTTATTACGATTTGACCAAGGGGTATCAGTGGTCTGAACCAAGTGAAGAAGTGGCATTCAGTATGCCAGATCTCCAAGTTTGGTCCATTTTTTCTTCCCTTCTCTTACACACGAAGCGAAGGTCAGCCGGATTAAGGAGAAATTGAGGCAGAGCTGGAAACTGGTCTTGGAGTCCGCTCATAAAATGGTTTTGACCTATAGACTGGGCGGCGGGGCTTGATCCAAAGGGTAGCTTAAGAGATAATTCCTTTTAAACGGTTCCATATTGTTTAATAGGCTCTTGGCACCATCCTTGCATATCGCCTGTCAAAGGTAACAAGGAAAAGTGTTGTGTACCCTTGAGAACCTTTTCTCTCCAATTGTATTTCATTCGCCATCCTTGACAATGTCTTAGTAAAGGACGAAAGCGCTTGGTTGGATTTTATGACTATCATTTTCCTGTGGGTAATTTGCTTTATTTATATATATACATAGTATATAATATAGATATATATATATATATATAATTAATATAATATATATATTATATATATATATATTATATTATATATATATATAATTATAAATTACTATAAAATGTATAATAATCTATCTATTGTATATACATGATTATGTATAATGTTTATCTATAGATTATATATATATATACATATATTATATATATATATTAGATATATAATATATATAATTAATATACATATATGTTATTATATATTATATAATCCTATCGTATGTATACACATGTAATATGTTATGTTGTACTCGCATAAATAAAGGTTGATGAGCCACGAAGGAAAAATAAAACCAATTGAGTTTGCGCAAGATCTTTTCGGACATTCAACCGTCCTTTACTCAGGCAGATATAAAACTAGTTTATCTGCTGAGTAAAGGGACGTTTTGAACGTCGAAAAGATCTTTGCAGAAACTCCGTTTGTATATTTTTCCTTTCGTGGCTTATACCTTTATTTTAGGATTTATCACCGTGTTTCCAAATTTTTCTTGATTCAGTTAGGACATTTGTTATCTATACAATTAATTATATTATTTAAAATGGCATATATAAACATACATAAATATATTATTAATAATTATATATATAATATAATATATATATTAATATAATATATATATATTGACTATATATAATTATATTAGAAAAGGACCAAACATCGACATTCAAAGGCAGTTTGTAGTACTGTCAGAATTTCGCCGGAAAAGGAGGGGAACATTTTATTTGTTTGTTTTACCAGAAGTTCACAGAGAAAGAGAGCGAAGAGAGAAGAGATTGGAGAGAGAGGAGGAGAGAGAAGATTGATATGAGAGAGGAGAGAGATTGTTGCAGTCGCGTTACCACTAACAGTCCTTTTCAGACAGAGAAATGACAAAGCCAGGACCGATAGAGGGAGAAGGATTGCATGGGTCGCTGCTGCCTTGGGGAAAGGAAAGTTTTAGAAATTACTTTGCGGGCCCAGAAAGTGCTCTAGCCAGTAGAATGGAAGACTTTAGCAAAGAGCCTTCAAGAGAGAAAGAGGAGGAGATGAAGGACGAGAGAGAGAGAGAGAGATAAAAAGCTGCAATGAACCATTCACCCCAAAGGTGGCTGATGACTGTAGTTGGAAACGGGGTTCGGCGCCACCATTTTGCCATTCCTTCTCCCCGAAAGTTTGTCCAATTAAGAACCGGACCTCGTCCTACCCTTGATCACACACAACACACCACACCACAACCAACACACCACACACACCGCCAGCACTGCAGCTAGGATCTCGGCCGGATGAGCTCCTAGAGGTCCTTCTTGACATGAGGCGAAGGACTGGTGAAATTTCCGCTTAAGATTTCCATAAGAAAGATACGAATTTCATTTCTGTGGATAGGATTCCAATTGGATGGCCCCTAAAGGATTTTGGGAAAAATAGGCGACGGGATACAATGAACCACGTGTTATTAAGCGCCTCGGTGGCGTGGTCGGTATGGTGTTGGCGTGCCGTCTCGTTGACCGCGAGTTTGATTCTCGGCCATTCCATTGAGGTGTGAGAGATGTGCATTTCTGGTGATAGAAGTTCGCTCTCGACGTGGTTCGGAAGTCACGTTGGTCCCGTTGAATAACCACTGGTTCCACGCAACGTAAAAAAAAAGAAAGAAAGAAAAAAAAACGATATTAATTTATTTATGTATGATTTTAGAGTTATTATTTCTCTAGAGCTTATCTTGAGCGGACACCTCCGAAGATATCTGCCAAAAACGAACTGGCACCATGAAAAGCAAAGGGAAGTAGTTATAATCAGTTTCTTGAGTTAAGATCTCCATTTTGCTTTAATTTTTGTGGCATTGTATGAAAGTGATGGTTCCAAGGTCATTTAGCTCTGGTTCCCTTATAGGCCATTTCTTAATTTCTTTTTCCCGTGTTCGAATATTGCGCAGATATGGCTATAACTTTAATGTCTTACGTTGCTACATTAGCTTCAACTAACTGTCAGTACCGTGAGAATAGTATTGGATAAAATGTCAAGTCACATTAACAATTTTACTCATTGCCATTCGTCCGCTTGGTGAGTCAGCTAATCAATATGGTGAATAGCATCCAGATGAATACCTAACATGTTGTTGTACATTACAGTGGACTGTTTATCCACGATGTAATGAAGTTAAAGTAACAGTAAATAGATCTATTCCATATAATGTATGCTTCCGGTCGGATTCATGAAAAGCAAAACCAGGAATTGAGAGCTACAGTTAACTGCAGTCTTCATATGCACTACCGCGGACTGCTCGTTCGTTTCGTAGATGTAAAGAAAGCCAGGGCTTAGCGATTCATGGTAAATAATCCTCTGCTTCCCGGTTCGGTAGGGGGTGGGGGTAGGGGGAGAAACCAGAACCGTAAACCGGGCATTAGCTGTCATTTCGATAGACGGTAATTTATTCGGGCGCGAAATCACGAAGCTGCCGAGGGAGCAAAATAAGATAAATGATCCGAACACATTCATTGCATAAAGGCGCCAATGTGGAATCGGCGCTGATTTAACAATGCGGAGGCCGCTCCGGTCTTTCGGTCTCTTTGATTTTATCCTAAAATGTCCAAACACCCCCCGCCCCTCCACCCCCCGGACTTGACCAGACTCTGCCCCTCTCCGTTTGATGCCGCCGCCCGGCATGAGAATCAATTGGCTCTATTGCTGCTATTTGTCAATAGTATTTATCACGCACTGATTGGCACACGTCACTTTTGGATTTTCTCTCTCTCTCTCTCTCTCTCTCTCTTTCTCTTAGAACGAAGTACTATCAGAAATTCATGTTTGTTGTTGACTTATCTTGAAGTGCTGAAACGTCTTATAACAGTTTTGTATCGGTACTTGAGAAGTAGAGCGTTAGTGTAAGACTTGCATTCTACATAAGCAAAGAAATAGCGATGAAAAATGGTTGGAGCGTCGTCCTTGGCTCAAAGTTCCTTCTCTCCGTGTTTTCGTTGCGTCATGGTTCCACTCATCTTTATTCAGAGATGTGCTTCACATAACCTCAGTCCATAGCTCGGCGATTATGTCTTCCTCCATATGCAATAAATAAGTTACCAGGTATCATAAGTCCACAAGCAAGAGACATGAGATCGATCCTACGAGTTGAAATGACTTGGATATTGTTGTTTCTAATCTAATGTGAGCCTGTTCATGTGAGCAGTGAATTTTATGCGTTGTATTTAGTCAACTGTTGTGTGTTGGAGCAAAGGTGAGTGAGGAAGGGCAGATGGCTAGCAACCTCATCCCCCAAAAAATAATTACTTGCCGGGAACCTAAAAGTTGGCGCCCGTGAAGCCACCTTTCCTTCATGATGGAAGAAAGCACATGAGTGATATATATATATATATATATATATATATATATATATATATATATATAATATATGTGTGTGTGTGTGTGTGTGTGTGTGTGTGTGTGTGTGTGTGTAAGTGTGTGTGTGTGTGTGTGTGTAATGTAATCACCACTCTATAGTGTCGCTTGTTTTGGTAATTTAACAAATTCGCAAGTTGACCGTAACGTAATTTTGAAAAAATGAAAACTACTAAACATCAGCAAATATTTCCTCATCGTAGGCTGCCGAAGAATCATTCGCCCAGTTCCCATGGTGGTTAGAATGCCCACGGCCCGTAGGGGCAGGCAGAGAGGTTCGGAGCAGAAATTATGACATAATAACAGGTCACAACTTCTCCTCCTCTGCTTCTTCTTTGAAGGAATAGGCGCAGAGGGGACACCCATCCTGAAGGTGGCATTCGAACACGATTAAAAATGCTCTTATCCCGTAGGAGATCTCACGCCTCAACTCACAAAATTCTGGGGTTATTGATAAATCTCTCTCTCTCTCTCTCTCTCTCTCTCTCTCTCTCTCTCTCTCTCTCTCTCGTGAAAGGAATATAGGAAGATAGGATTTTGTAGGAGTTGCAAGGCACGATTGTTAGGGTCATGAACTTGTGCCCACACGAGTTAATGACGCCACTTTTATTTTTTAATATTTCTAATTAATAAGGTTTTCCAAAATGTTATATTTGGTCGCCTTATTTATTCTTCAAGTTTAAGAATGCCATACTCCTTTCTGTAAAATCTTGATTATTTCCGTAAGTAACCTTTTTTTTATAGTATACTTAGCCATTAAAAAGTAATAGTATTGCGTTATTTTGCAGTTGCATTGTACTTGCAGTATATCATATGCATTATGTTGCTTTGCATTTCTGTTTATATTTTAAAACACATACGTAAAGTTCATTTTCTGTAGACTGTCTGACTATCTATACAACACATGAACAGACAAATTTACGGACTCATGCAATTATCGCTTATTTATCACAAGAAACGTCTATGAAGACTTTACCCAATATAACAACCTATGACCATCCCAATAAGCTTCATATATGGCCTCGTCGTCTCTCTCGCTCCGATTCGCTTTTATAAGTACGTATAACCTCTTCCTCTGTGACTCCTCTCCTCTCCCCCCGGCTCCATAATCCAACAGATCATGGCAGAGGAGGAGAAGAAACAAATATAAATCAATAAACAAGCTTATCCCTCCACTTCATCAGTAACGCCTGCTGGGTCTCTCTGGTTTGTGTGGATGTTTCGAGCGACATCTCTATATAAGTTTGAAAAATACTGTGACCTACCACAAAATCATTTAAACATTATCAAAGGCATGACATATAGTGCTACGCATGCCTATCATGAAAATAACTTCCCGGCTCGCTACAGAAAAAGTTTAAAAGAATTGAAGAATGATAATAGCTTACACATTACTGAGGCTGATAAATCCAATAGTTTAGTAGTTCTGTACAAAACTGACTACATATCACGCATGCATACTTTACTAGAAGATGAAATAACTTACAAAAAACTCACAAAAATCCGTTGGACCAAGTAATAAAAAACTTTAATATCAATATCAGACAAATTCTTAAAGATAAAAAAGAACTTTTGTGTAAATTAACTGTAAAGTGTCCCTCATTACCTTATTTATATGGCCTAGTTAAAACAAATAAGGAAAACAAACCTATGCGCCCAATTATCAATACTGTAGGATCAATTGCTTATAAACTATCTAAATATCTTTCTAAATTGTTATCCCCGCTACTTGGAACTGTATCTAATTCACACATCCTGAATTCTCTTGATCTTGTGGAAAAATTAAATAACATTGTACTAAATCCTAGTGATATCTTTGTCAGTTTTGATGTATGTTCCTTGTTTACAAAAGTACCTATTGACTTTGTGCTATAATATTTAAGTAATGAACTTGTATTGCATGAATTACTTATGTCCGTTAGTCACGTAATTTCCTTGATTAATTTGTGTATTTGTGATTGCAGATGTATTTTTAATGGAGAATATTACCAACAAATATTTGGTATGGTCATGGGAAACCCTTTATCACCTCTCCTTTCAAACTTATATATGGAATATTTTGAAAGACAACACCTCCCGAATATCAAGCTTGTCCCCTTAAAGTGGTACAGATATGTAGATGACATCTTAGTAGTCTTACCTGTTGGTATCGATGTAAATTATATATTGTCTAAATTGAATAATTTAGTGCCATCCATAAAATTCAATTTTGAAATTGAAAATAACAATGTCATCCCCCCCTAGATGTTTAATACATAGAGAATCTTTCCAATATAAATTCAGTATTTATAGAAAACCCACAAATAATTTAACATATGTACATTTTTATTCTGGCCACCATCTTAATATTAAAATTTCAATTTTTTTCTTCTATGTTCCTACGTGCTTTGCATTCACGAGTCCACACTATCTTGACCAAGAAATAGAATACATAAAAAAGATAGGAAACGATCTCTGCTACCCACCTCATATAATTGATTTATGTTATCAAAAAGCTCACAACATGTTTTATAGTGTTGCTAGTACTGAAAAAGAAATCCCTAAAAATGTACTTAGCTTGCCTTACTTTCGTGGATTTGAAACCATATGATCAATATTTAAATCATTTAATGTTAATGTAGTGTTCTCTTATAACAATACCATTAAAGATATGTTAATTAAGAATAGTCCCGTAACAAATAACAACATCATTTACAAAATTCCTTGTAAGGATTGCCCATCTTTTTATGTTGGTCAGTCAAGTAAAAATTTATATGTACGTATTAAGCAGCATATGTATTCAGTTAGAACAGCCCAGACTTCAAATGCACTGTTTATCCATCTGAGTGAAAAATCTCATTGTATTAATTGGGGCGATGCCTCTGTAATTGCTAGATCTAATTATTATGTTTCAAGAAATTTACTGGAATCAGCAATTATACAAATCACTAATAAAAACAACCTAAATCTTAGTCTGGGTTTGTACCATTTGGACCCATATATTTGTAAAATGTTTATGAAGGACCTTAAAATTAATGAACTACTAATAAATTAGTCCCACACATATATAGTTATTATTTCTCTCTCTCTCTCTCTCTCTCTCTCTCTCTCTCTCTCTCTCTCTCTCTCTCTCTCTCGCTCGATATATTTATATCCTTTTTTCGTCTTTTCAATCATATTTTGGAATATTTTTGTAAATTTCATGGTAATAAGTTGTATATGCTTCCTTGTTTTTTCAAAATGTATTGTTTTCTGGATGAATCAGCTGTTGACCATGTGTTTTGCTCCTCCAAGGAGTGACTGCCTAAAAATCGCTAATCTTGCCCTCAGGCGTTTATTCGTTTCTGTAGAGTGAAATCGACCTTATTGCTAATCTTGTAATGTCAGTTTGGATATTGAGCATACTTTTACTATGTTTTTTCTTCTGTATGATCAGTTATGCCTTAGTAAAGGGTCATGCTAGACCGAAAGTTCTTGGCTATCTAGCTTTTCAATTTTCCTTCGTGGCAAAAACCTTTATTTATATATATATATATATATATATATATATATATATATTATATATATATATATATATATATGTATATAGTAAGGTTATGCATCTGTTGTAAGATGATATACACAGTAAGATAATATATTCAATAAGATGAATACCACTTTCTAATCCTTGTAATTGTGTCGCTCCCTCTTTTTCTCACTGTGAAGAGAGATAGGAAGAGGGGAAAAGACAGGGCAGGAAGGGAGGCCTCACCCCTCCTTTCAAGAGAGATAGGAAGATGAGAAGAGGCTCAGGGGAGGATGGGAGGTCCCACCCATCCCTTTTTCTCCAAAGCCTCTTTTCCTCTATCTTTCTTGTCCCTCTCTCTCCTTCTTTGTCCCTCTTTCTCTCTTTGAAGAGAGATAACAAGAGAAGAAGGGGCACTGGGCAGGAAGGGAGGTCCCACCCTTCCCTTTCTGTCCAAAGCCTTTTTTCCTCTCTATTTCTCTCTCCCTCTCTTTGTTTGTCCCTCTTTCTCTCTTTGAAGAGAGATAAGAAGAGGAGAAGAGGCACTGGACAGGAAGGGAGGTCCCACCCTTCCCTTTCTGTCCAAAGCCTCTTTTCCTCTCTATTTCTTTCTTTAATATATTCTTTTTCTTTTAACATTTTCTGCTGTAAAATTCTACATAAGAAAGTGTTCACAATTTGTTTCTCATTCATGCATTAGCCGTTACATAACGAGAGAGAGAGAGAGAGAGAGAGAGAGAGAGAGAGAGAGAGAGAGAGAGAGAAAGGGGGTTGGGGGTGGGGGAACTCTGTTATCATGGAATGTCAGTCAACTCTCGTACTGCATCTCATTCAGATTGAAACTGATAGAACATCCTTACGAGGTCATTCAAAGAAATGGATATATCTTTTTTTATTTTTTATTGCTTCGAACGCACAGCAGTAAAGCTGGCAATCTCCTTAAAACATACAAAGATGAACTGTAGAGTTTATGAAAAGGAAAATATTGTAAAATGAAGTTCGTGGAGCACAATTCAGATGGAAATTCAGGAAGACTTTATGATTAAAAACGAAAGAGGGATCATCCCCGGACTTTCATTAACTTTTCCAATAAGACCAAAAACCACTTTTTTGAAAAGTATTTATGACCTGCCCCAAATATATATATTATATATTATTATATTATATATATATATATATATAATATAAATATATATATATATATATATATATATACATATTTATATATATATATATATATATATATATATATCTATATATATATATATATTTATATACTTTATGTTTATTATAGGTATACCCTCCATTCCATAAATCCTTTTAATTTTATATAAAAATTCTCGTTGAATTATAAAAAAAAAAAAAAATATACCAGCCGTACTCATATACTTGTATATTCGACAGATCACTTGAAAGTATGCTTTACCTACGGGAGCTTAGACTGAAGTGGTTTTGTTTTCAGGTAAATAATCCTACCTTGCTTCGTAATATAATAGTAATAAGGACGGTATCAGAACGACTATTAATGATTCCTTTGCGATGACAGGTTCCTTTTCATGAGAGACCAAATACAAGTGGATTGCCTAAGAGCCTCTTCGTAGCTTGTGAGAAAGAAATGGGAAAAACGCTACAAATACGCTCGTAAAAACTTTCCATGCATACTTTGATCTTGAAATGCCACTGATATGTCAAACAAAATAGGCAGTAGTTATAACACCAAGAATTAAACTTGTTTATCGAGTGTCAAAACTGCCTTTTTTGCTGTTCGCAACAGGAAGGTATGAGACACTATTATATTAGTTTTAATGTGATGTAGTTGGATTGATATTTTGAAGAAATTTTTAATATTTTACTGTTTAGCAATTAGAGCTTGGACGTTCTGTCTAAAAACGTAATTAAAAATAACTCAAATATGAAGAACTCCCTTATTAAGACTTTTCAGCGTACTCCCTGGGCTCTCACTCTGCACTTTCTCTCTCCTCCCTGGCTTCTTGGTACTATTGAGCTTAACCCACCTGGGCATCAATCCAAGTTGTTACGGCTTCTCCTCTGAAGGCCAGACCCTGTCCAATTTCTAGGAAAGTCTGATATAGTTTATTGTGACAGGAAGCAAAACATGGAACCACAGGGTGCGAGTCTGTGGAACCACGGAGGTAGGAAAATAGGAAGGAAGGGCCAAAACAGGTCCTCAGTTTGCGAGACTGGGGAATCGCCAAGGCTTGGGATAGGAAGGAGGCTAAAGTTGCTTGCTGGTCCCGTGGGACAAAGGTTCAGTGTGGTGGCACTGGGCCGGATGCCTGGGAATGGCTGGGAAAGGCCAACGAAGGTGGCGCCTACTTACTGGATGAATGGTGAAGTAGTAGTTACACACGACAATTGGATGTCGTCAAGTGCGGATGGATGTTCAGTGAACAGTTGGTGGCACTGATAGGGCTTGGATTTGTTCATAAAAAACAGGAAAGTCGATGTTCCCAAAAGAACAAAGTTTGTAGGTCCCTCAGGACGTTGATTCGTTCACGTGGAACGAGGTTGTATTCAAAGTTCAGGCGTTAGGGATTTGTGCAATAGCCTGTTTTGTCCGTGCACAAGTTGATGAGAGGGTGTTCATTAAAAATGTTAAGTAATAGTAAAATGAGGGCGCAGGCTTTGAATTGTAAATGGGTTCGTGGTATCGGCCCCTTTGAATGAAGTCAGGATAAGTAAAGGAACTCGCAAACTGCGGGTCAGTTACAAGGAAACAAAAAAAAGGCTCTTCTCTAAAGGTTAAATTAAGGGGTTTCAAAACCCACTTGGCATTTCCCCCGGTTTCATATACGTTATGACCTAATGATGCTTGTTAATGATTTGTGATTAATTGCAGTTGATGAAGGTTTGAATAAAATCAGACGATATTATTTACCATTTATCAAAATAAAACCGAAACGCGAACAAGACCAAAGGCTTACCCAACACAAAGTTTGGAGTTTTGACCAAACGGAAAATGGTCGTATGTGAAGCTTCTAATGAGTGTACAAACGACGGATTCACAAAAGAAAGCGGAACCTCAACTGATCCCGTGGGAGGTGGGAGGGGAAGGACGTTCATGTATAGGTCCGTTTTCAGAAAAATCCACAGAGCCTCTATCTGATTACTCCACCGGTAGATTGCAACTGCTGGTTGGTTGCAGCACTCAAAACCTACATTTGCCGCCTAATACTCTCAGTTAAATCCGAGAGCTTAAACGGTCCGAACACCATCCCCCCCCCCAATCCCCTCTTTCTCTCTCTAGTTTGCATCTCGGGAGATGCCTCGGCAAAGAGAGAGAGAAAGAGAGAGAGAGAGAGAGAGAGCAGGATGAACTGTCAAACTGAACGCCCTTTTGGTCAACCTTGTCCAAGATGGTTGTATTGAAGTTCTAGTACATCTTCTACCATGTGACCGCCAACCAAAAATGATGACGATCATTGTATGATGAGCGATCTGTGCTATTTTTTTTCTCTCTTTTGTTTAAACTCTGCTTATGCTAAGTTTTTGTTATATATTTTGTAGTTTTAAGAATACAAAAGGTGTTATAACAAATGCTTTTCCAACTCTGTATTGTAAATACATGTAACAATCCTCAGTATATCTGTCCTTAAATTCTTTTTGCTCATATCCAGTGGTTGTTAAAAACTTATAAGATTTAATTGGATTATGGAAAAAATGCATGAGGTAAAATGAATTTTCTTACTTTATATTATTCCCTGTTAGATAAGGAATAGTGAAGAGCGTATACACTTATATCTTCGACGGCCTTTTTCGTTAACATCCATAAGTAACTACTTGCATTTAAGCAGCATATAAAAATAACAATACATATAAACATGATGATAAGGAGAATATATAAACAAGTATACAATTATGTCTAAATTCTAAGTATGAAAGCAACTATAGAATGTAGAGTACATAATACTGTATAGCATTAACGGGTGGGAGGGGAGTGTGAATTACATGTATCATAATGACTGGGGGAGTGCAAATATTTCAAGGGGAGTCTGTATTTTATGTATAATAAGGACTGGGGGAGTTCAACTCATACTATAATAATGACTGGGGAATGCACATCAAACGCTATACCGGCAGATGACTGGGGAATGCATATCAAACGCTAACCGGGGCAGATGACCTGGGGAATGGTAACAAAACAAAGCCTACCGCTAGATTACTGGGGAATGCATATCCAACGCTACACCCGGAGATGAACTGGGGAATGCACACCAAACGCTAAATAAACAGATAACTGGGGGATGCCCACCTCAAAACGCTTACCGGCAGATGACTGGGGAATGCACATCAAACGCTATACCGGCAGATGACTGGGGAGTGCACATCAAACGCTATACCGGCAGATGACTGGGGAGTGCACATCAAACGCTATACCGGCAGATGACTGGGGAGTGCAAATCAAACGCTATACCGGCAGATGACTGGGGAATGAATATCAAACGCTATACCGGCAGATGACTGGGGAGTGCACATCAAACGCTATACCGGCAGATGACTGGGGAGTGCACATCAAACGCTATACCGGCAGATGACTGGGGAGTGCACATCAAACGCTATACCGGCAGATACTGGGGGAGTGCACATCAAACGCTATAAACCTGGCAGATGACTGGTGGGAGTGCACATCAAACGCTATACCGGCAGATGAACTGGGAGTGCACATCACGCTATAACCGCCGGCAGATGACTGGGGAGTGCACATCCAAACGCTAATTACGGAGAATTACGGGGATGCCAAACATACCGCTAAATAAAAACCGGGCAATGACTGGGAGTGCACATCAAACGCTATACCGGCAGATGACTGGGGAGTGCACATCAAACGCTATAAAGGAACCCAGATGACTGGGGGATGGCAACATCAAACTCCTATAAAAAACCCGCAATGAACTGGGGAGTGCACATCAAACGCTATACCGGCAGATGACTGGGGAGTGCACATCAAACGCTATACCGGCAGATGACTGGGGAGTGCACATCAAACCTCTATAAAACCCGGCAAGATGACCGGGGAGTGCATATCAAAACGCTAATAAATAAACCCAAAAGGCAGATGACTGGGGGGGAGTGCACATCAAACGCTATAAAAAAAACCGCAAATTATGGGAGGGGAGTGCATATCAAACGCTTACCAGCTAGATGACTGGGGAGTGCACATCAACGCTATACCGGCAGATGACTGGGGAGTGCATATCAACGCTATATAAAACCGGGCAGATGACTGGGGATGCAACATCAAACGCTATAAAATCCGGCGATGACTGAGTGCACCTTCAAACGCTATAGTGGCGGAGGACTGGGGAGTGCACATCAAACTATAAAACCGGCAGATGACTGGGGAGTGCATATCAAACGCTCAAAAAACCGGCTGATGACTGGGGAGTGCACATCAAACCGCTATCCCCAGATGCTGGGGAGTGCATATCAAACGCTATACCCGCAGATGACTGGGGAGTTGCACATCAAACGCTATACCCGGCAGATGACTGGGGATTGCACTCAAACGCTATACCCCGCAGATGACTGGGGAGTGCACATCAAACGCTATACCGGCAGATGACTGGGGAGTGCACATCAAACGCTATACCGGCAGATGACTGGGGAGTGCACATCAAACGCTATACCGGCAGATGACTGGGGAGTGCATATCAAACGCTATACCGGGCAGTGACTGGGGATTGTGCAAAATCAAAAAACCGGCGGGGAGAATGAACTGGGGAGGTGCATATCAAAACGCCCACTATACCGCAGATGACTGGGGATGCATATCAAACCGCTAAACCAAAAAACCGGGCAGATGACTGGGGAATGTACATCAAAACGTCTAAAAAACCGGCAGATGACTGGGGAATTATGGGGATCCAAACGCAAGGATAAACCCCGGGCACGATAACTGGGGAATGCACGACCAAAACGCTAAACCGCAGATGACTGGGGGGGAATGCACATCAAACGCTATACCGCAGATGACTGGGGAAGGGTGCATATCAAACGCTATACCGGCAGATGATGGGGAATACAATCAAAACGCAAAAACCGCAGATGACTGGGGAATCTATCAAACGCTATACCGGCAGATGACTGGGGAATGCCACACCAAAAACGCTAAACCGGGGCAGTGACTGGGGAAATGCATATCAAACGCTATAAACCGGCAGATGACTGGGGAATGGGGCATTCAAACGCTATAACCCGGCAATGACTGGGGATGTACATCAAAACGCTATACCGCAGATGACTGGGGAATGCATATCAAACGCATATAAAACCGGCAGATGATGGGGAATGCACACCAAACAAAGCTAAAAAAACCGCAGATACTGGGGAATGCACATCAAACGCTATAAAACCCGGCAGGAAGACTGGGGAATGCACATCAAAACTATACCGTGCAGATTGACTGGGGAGTGCACATCAGACGCTATACACGGCAGATGACTGGGGATGCACATCAAACGCTATAACAACCGGCAGATGACTGGGATGCAAAATCAAACGCATAAACCCGGTCAGATGACTGGGGACTGAATATCAAACGCTCCAACCGCATGACTGGGGATGCACACAAACGCTATACCGCAGATGACTGGGGAGTGTCACATCAAAACGCTATACCGGCAGATGACAGGGGAGTGGGCCACATCAAAACGCTATCCGGCAGATGGTACTGGGGCAGTGCACATCAAACGCATAAAAAAAAAACCGGCAGATGACTGGGGGAATGCACATCAACGCTATAACCGGCAGATGACTTTGGGGGATGCACATCAAACGCTATACCGGCAGATGACTGGGGCATTGCACCATCAAATCGCCTATACCGGCAGTGACTGAGTGCACTCAAACGGCTATAAACCGGCAGATGACTGGGAGTGCACACAAACCGCTATATACAAACGCATATACGGGGGAGTTGCACAAATCAAAACGCTAAAAATATGGCAGATGGGGACTGGGGGTGCAACATCAAACGCTATACCGGCGAGATGACTGGGGAGTGCACATCAAAACGCTATAAAATCACCTGGGCAGATGCCGGGGTGCATATCAAACGCTACCGGCAGAATGACTGGGGAGGTGCACATCAAACTCTATCCCGGCAGAATGAATGGGGAGTGCTATCCAAACGCTATAAAGAAAAAAAAACCCGCAGATGACTGGGGAGTGCACATCCCAACGCTATACAAAAACCGGGGCAGGATTACTGGGGATGCATGATCAAACGTATAAAAACCGCGATGACTGGGGAGTGCCCCACATCAAACGCTATAAAACCGCAGATGACTGGGAGTCACATCAAACGCTATACCGGCAGAGACTGGGAGTGCACCTCAAAACGCTATACCGGCAGATGACTGAGTGCATATCAAAAACGCTATAACCGGCAGTGACTGGGGGATGCACATCAAACGCTATACCCGCAGATGAATGGGAGTGCATATCAAACGCTATAAACGGCAGATGACTGGGGAGTGCATATCAAACGCTATACCCCCAGGCATGACTGGGGAGTGCACAATCAACTATAAAACCCGCAGATGACTTGGGGAGGTGCACATCAAAACGCTATAACCCGCAGATGACTGGGGGAGTGCATCAAACGCTATAACCGGCGGATACTGGGGAGTGCAACATCAAACGCTATAAACCGGCAGATGACTGGGAGTGGCACGTCAAACGCTTATACCGGCAGATGAACCGGGGAAAGTGCAATATAAACTATACCCGGCAGATGACTGGGAGGTGCACATCAACGCTATACCGGCAGATGACTGGGGTGCATATCAAACCGCTAAATACCGGCAGGATGACTGGAGTGCACATCAAACGCTATAAATTCCGGCAGATGACTGGGGAGTGCTATCAAACGCATAAAACCGGCAGATACTGGGGAGTGCACATCAAACGCTATACCGGCAGATGACTGGGGAGTGCACATCAAACGCTATACCGGCAGATGACTGGGGAGTGCACATCAAACGCTATACCGGCAGATGACTGGGGAGTGCATATCAAAACGCTATAAAAACCGCAGATTGACTGGGGAGTGCACATAAAACGCTATAACCGGCAGATTGCTAGGGGAGTGCATAATCAAACCGCTATACCCCGAAGATGACTGGGGAGTGCATATCAAACGCTATACCGCAGATGACTGGGGAGTGCCCATCAAACGCTGATATGGCAGATGTGGGGACTGCGTGCACATCACGCTATAACCCGGCAGATGACTGTGCACCATCAAACGCTTATAAACCGCAGATGACTGTGAGTGCACATCAAAACGCTATAAAAAACGGGCAGATGACTGGGGAGTGCATATCAAACGCTATACCGGCAGATGACTGGGGAGTGCACATCAAACGCTATACCGGCAGAGTGACTGTGCATATCAAAACCTATAAACCGGGCGATGCCTGGGAAGTGCAATATCAAACGCTTATAAACGCCGGCAGATACTTGGGGAGTGCATCTCACGCTATAAACAAAACCGGCAAGATACTGGGGATGCACATCAAAACGCTATACCGGCAGGATGACTGGGAGTGCACATCAACGCTATACCGGCAGATGACTGGGGAGTGCACATCAAACGCTATACCGGCAGATGACTGGGGAGTGCATATCAAACGCTATACCGGCAGATGACTGGGGAGTGCACATCAAACGCTATACCGGCAGATGACTGGGGGAATGCACATCAAAAACGCTATACCGGCAGATGACTGGGGAGTGCACATCAACGCTACACCGCAGATGACTGGGGATGCACTATCAAACGCTATAAAAAAACCGGCAGATTGGGACTGGGGAGTGCCATCAAACGCTATACCGGCAGATGACTGGGAATGCACATCAACGCTATACCGGCAGATGACTGGGGATGCATATCAAAACGCTACCGGCAGATGACTGGGGGTGAAAAAAAAAAAAAAAAGTGCACATCAAACGCTATACCGGCAGATGACTGGGGAGTGCATATCAAACGCTATACCGGCAGATGACTGGGGAGTGCACATCAAACGCTATACCGGCAGATGACTGGGGAGTGCACATCAAACGCTATACCGGCAGATGACTGGGGAGTGCACATCAAACGCTATACCGGCAGATGACTGTTGACAGCAAACGCTATACCGGCAGAAAATGACTGGGGATCACATCAAACGCTTATAACCGGCAGATGACTGGGGAGTGCATATCAAACGCTATAAAAAAACCGGCAGATGACTGGGGAGTGGCACATCAAACGCTATACCGGCAGATACTGGGGGGAATGTGCATATCAAACGCTTTACCGGCAGATGACTGGGGCACATCAAACGCTATACCGGCGGAGATGACTGGGGGTAGTGCATATCAAACGCTCTATAAGCCGTCAGATGACTGGGGAGTGCACATCAAACGCTAAATCCGGCAGATGACTGGGAGTGCACATCAAACGCTGTAACCGGCAAGATGACTGGGGAATGCACATCAAACGCTATACACGGGTCAGATGACTGGGGAGTGCACATCAAATACGCTGTAAAATAAACCCGGCAGATGACTGGGGATGCACATCAAACGCTATACCGGCAGATGACTGGGGAATGCACATCAAACGCTATACCGGCAGATGACTGGGGAGTGCACATCAAACGCTATACCGGCAGATGACTGGGGAGTGCAACAAATCAAAACGCTATACCAAAGACACGGCAGAATGACAGTGGGGAGTGCCATCAAACGCTTTAAATTAAAAAAAAAAAATTAAAAAAAACTACCAAAGTCAGATGACTGGGGAGTGCACATCAAACTCTATACCGTCAGATGACTGGGGAGTGCACATCAAGACGCTATACCCGCCGGCAGATGAACTGGGGGAGTGCACATCAAACGCTATACCGCAGATGATGGGGAGTGCACGGGCAAAAGCCCTATACTGGGGCCGATGACGGGGGAGTGCATCAACGCTATAACCGGCAGATGACTGGGGAGTGCACATCAAACGCTATACCGGCGGCAGATGATCTAAGGAGTGCATATCAAACGCTATACAAAACCGGGCAGATGACTGGGGAGTGCACATCAACGCTATAGGACCGGGCAGTGACTGGGGAGTGCACCATCAAAACGCTATACCAGGCATGACTGGGGAGTGCACATCAAACGCTATACCGGCAGATGACTGTGCACATCACGCTATAAAAAATCCGGCATGACTGGGGAGTGCATCACGCATACTTGGCGATGACTGGGGGAGTGGCACATCAAACTATAACCGGCAGATGAACTGGGGGAGTGCACATCACGCTATAAACCGTCAGATGACTGGGGAGTGCATCGCACGCTATAGACGCCGGCAGATGACTGGGAGTGCACATCACGCTATCCGGCAGATGGACCTGGGAGTCACATCAAAACGCTATACAAAAAAAAAAACCGGCAGATGATGGGGAGTGCACATAAACGCTATAAACCGCAGATGACTGGGGAGTGCATCACGCTATAAACCGCAGATACTGGGGAGTGCACATCAAACGCTATACCGGCAGATGACTTGTGCTATTGGCAGATCTAACACGCTCCGGCAGATGACTGAGTGCACTCAAACGCTATACCGGCAGATGACTGGGGATGCACATCAAACGCTATACCGGCGATGAACTGGGGAGTGACATCAAACGCTATACCCGGCAAGATTGACTGGGAGTGCACATCAAATATAAACGCATATGACTGGGGAATGCACATCAAACGCTATACCGGAGATGCTGGGGAGTGCACATCAAACGCTATACCGGCAGTGACTGGGGAATGCATACAAACGCTATACCGGCAGATACTGGGGAGTGCACATCAAACGCTATACGGCAGATGACTGGGGAGTGCTATCAACTATAACCGGCAGATGACTGGGGAGTGCATATAAACGCTATACTGGCAGGGAGAATCTGATCTCCACTTCATGTGGCCGACTCCCTTTGAGATTAATATGCGTCTCCAGAAGATTTGGTGTCGTTGCATAGTGTCGTGATGGAACATACACTGTTGCATAGCCAGTGTTGAAACTGTTTGGATGACTTTTGTGTTGCTGCGAGAATACTGGGAGGCTGAGCAGTTTGAGTTTTGAGAAGTTCCAAGACACATGAGCTCACATCTATGTCCTTACATGCAAATGAATAAATAGGCGGAAGCGGACATTAACTATTCAAGTGTTTCCTGCATTGTGTGTGTCCGTTTTGAAAACAGAAATTGCTGAATATTAAATGTTACTAATGTATGGTTTTCTCAGCTTATTCGCTAGTTAGGGTCGCAGTTTATAATGAGCCTCGTTAAGCTGTATCTACTTGCACGGCTCATTTTATAATTGGTTTTGGCAGATGTTTTACAGATGGATGCCCTTCCTAACTTCAACCAAACATTCTGACATTGATAAATAAAAGATAACACATAAATGGTGTTGCTATGATACAACAGTCTATCCAAAATCTTCAGACGAGAATTTTATGCAATGAAATGAAAGGAGTTAACACGTCAAAGAAATCGAGAAGTTTAGATGCTAAATATATACTTAATCATAAAAAGCAATACACCATCTACTACTTGGATATGATAGTGGAGGTGACTCTATTCCAGCTATGGTAAATGTAACTGATTTCGACATATACTATGTCCACTTAAGCCAGAATGGCATCATACTTTCTTTGTGGACAGGCAATTACCATTACATCATTATGATTCCCGGGATGAGAGTTCAAATCTCGGCTGGGTATCAAATTATCTAATCTCTCACTTAATTTGGATCTAGGATAAAGTAATGTGACAAGCATTTCCAATGGGTGAAGAAAATGTGAAGAAAGAAATGCGGTTATTAAAGATTAAATATATAATGACGAATAATTGAAATATATCATAGGTTTTAGAGATCAACTTGATCGTAATATTTTATTACTCATTTATAAATTAAACAAAAATAACTCTCAATTGTTTATTACAATACTAGAGCACAATCCTCTTCAAGAAGATTTTCCTTTTACAGGAAATTAAAACTTTTACAATACCATAAGAAAACAAGAAATCTTTTTCGCTCATCTGCAGAGAAAGTTTGATGCAAGCACTCATCTGCGTTCACGATAGGAATGACAACTTTTGACTCTAAACATATGTTAGACGCCTTCATGAGAACTACTGATTTCCTATCTACTGCAGTATTTAGCTCATGGTAACTTGCAAAGGTGGGCAGGGTGAGCAAATCTTCCAAAATATGAGAGAATATATCTAGATATCACACCACTGGCCTAATGACATACATACACCAACAAGATCTTCATCAAGGTATATAAAAGAATAAACTTGAGCTCTTTGCTCGGCACTCCTATTTTCTATATTATTCTCTCAGAATAACTAGACATGAGCTACTTGGAAAAAAATCTTAATATTGGACAATTGTCGCCTTGACAATTATAATAAACAAAGATTTCCATCGAGGCACAGAGCATAATAGAAGAAACAAGCGTTCTTCCCCCTGCAACCCCATTTCCTAGATTATCCTCCCAGAAATACTAGAAATAAGGCAAGAAGAATAGATCTAGATGTTGGACAATTGTCTGCGCAACAAATATCTTGTACAAAGATTTTCATCGAGGGACAGAGCATAATAGAAGGAACCAGAGTTCTTCCCTCTGCAAACTCATTTGCTACATTATTCTCCCAGAAATACTAGAAATGAGACAATAGAAAGAATTTATCTACATATTGGACAATTGTCCGCTTGACAAATATCTTGTACAAAGATTTTCATCGAGAGACAGAGCATAATAGAAGAAACGAGTTCTTCCCTGTGCAAGCCCATTTTCTAGATTATTCTCACAAAAATATTAGAAATGAGACAATAGAAAGAATAGATCTACATATTGGACAATTGTCCGCTTGACAAATATCTTGAACAAAGATTTTCATAGAGTGACAGAGCATAATAGAAGAAATGAGAGTTCTTCCCTCTGCAAGCACATTTTCTAGATTATTCCTCCAGCAATATTAGAAATGAGACAATAGAAAATATTGATCTACATATTGGACAATTGTCCGCTTGACGAATATCTTGTACAAAGATTTTCATCGAGGACAGAGCATAAAAAAAAAAGAAAAAACGAGAGTTCTTCCCTCTGCAAACACATTTTCTACACTATTCTCCCAGAAATACTAGAAATGAGACAATAGAAAGAATTTATCTACTTATTGGACAATTGTCCGCTCAACAAATATCTTGTACAAAGATTTTCATCGAGGGACAGAGCATAATAGAAGAAACGAGAGTTCTTCCCCCATTTTATAGATTATTCTCCCAGATATATTAGAAACGAGACAATAGAAAGAATTTATCTACATATTGGACAATTGTCTGCTTGACAAATATCTTGTACAAAGATTTTCACCGAGGGACAGAGCATAATAGAAGAAACGAGAGTTCTATCCCTCTGCAAGCCCATTTTCTACATTATTCTCACAAAAATATTAGAAATGAGACAATAGAAAGAATTAATCTACATATTGAACAATTGTCCGCTTGACAAATATCTTTTACAAATATTTCCATCGAGGGACAGAGCATAATAGAAGAAACGAATTCTTCCCTGTGCAAGCCCTTTTTCTAGATTATTCTCCCGGAAATATTAGAAATGAGACAATAGAAAGAATAGATCTACATATTGGACAATTGGCCGTTCAACAAATATCTTGTACAAAGATTTTCATCAAGGGATAGAGCATAAAAGAAGAAACGAGATCCTTCCCTCTGCAAGCCCATTTTCTAGATTATTTTTAACTTTGTCCTTAGAAGAAGGCAATAGAGAAGATTCAGATATTTTTTTAAATATATAGAGAAATAGTTACATGTTTAGGTAGAAAGCCTAAAATTTCCTCCTGAGGCAAAGGGCATTTATTGATAGAGGTAAAGTCACCATCTGAAAGCAGCAAGTTGAAAGACATTGAAACAATTAGTCGTAACAAGATTAAATGTGAGCCTCATAAAACTTATAACCAGAGCAGAGGTGTCATCTTCTCCAAAGCTCTAATGAAATTTTAGGAGGATAAATTATTAAGTGTGTTAAAAGATCAAAATGTTACATAGGTCAAGAAAATAATGAAAAAAGAACATGGAATACTCTGTCCACAGCCTTTATTAATACTAACATTTGATTCCTCGAGACTACCAGAGATACTTTCAGTAGCTTGGTATCAAATTAAAGTTAGGCCATATATCCCTTCACCTAGGCGATGTTTTCACTGCCAAATGTATGGCCATGTAAATACATCTTGCCGTAGGAAAGCATAGGGTGAGGTTGAAATATGTGTAAACTGTGGACAGGAGTCGCATTGACCATGTAGCAATGCTCCTAAATGTGTGAACTGTGGAGGAGAACATCCAGCATCAGATAAAAAATGCGAGAGATATCTTTTTGAAAAAGAAATAATGGCTGTCAAGATTAAAGAACGTATTAGTTTCTTCGAAGCAAAAAAGAAGGTAGCAAGCAGCTTTAACCCAGGAATTCTCACCTTTGCTGCAGCCACCAAAAGAAGAGAAATGCAAAACAATTCCTCAAATAATAATTCAAATCCTAGAATTCAATTGAACAAGAGATCTCGAAGTGATGATTGTATTATACTTCCTGATAGTAAAAGCCTAAACTCCAGAGTAGAGAGCTTTAGGACCGTCATCTCGGATCCATTGTCTTCTCAAGAGGAATAAAGTTCCTCCACCCTAGATGGACCTTTGAGTCCATCTCCAACATCAACCTCAGAGCTGCCAATGGCAGCCTTACCAAACACCTCTGGGGAGCTATAAGCCACTTCATTACTTCTTTCTGGAGACTCCAATAAAAACATATCACATAAGACAGAGGTGCCAGCAGCTCCTCTTTCTGGAGACCCCATTAAAATCCCACCACCTAAGACAAAGGAGCCAGCAGCTCCTCTTTCAAATTCTTGCAGCCAGTCTGTCACTTTAAAAACTGGGCACCACCCCTTAAAATCTTAATGTATGGGAAAGGACTTGTCAATAAAAAATTAGTCTCCACCAGTTCTCTCCCCACTGAAAAAAAGTTTGGAGATTCCAAGAAATCATCCCAATCTCTGAACAAAAGATCCCCAAAATTAATCCAAATGCACCTCAATGTCAGAGGACCCAAAAGATAACAAGGTTTCATCCATCATTCAATGGAATTGTCAAGGACTTAGAGGTAAATGGGAAGAATTAAAAGTACTAATTTACGACTTTAATCCAATTTGTGTCGCACTTCAAGAAACTATGCTGGGCAATCATAACATTCCCTCTCCAAAGGAATTTTCTCCATACCATTCAGAAAATATTCCTTACAACAGAAGCCATGGGGGTGCACTACTTATGATCCGCAGTGACATCCCACATAACAGTTTTCAAATACAAACTAACTTGCAAGCAGTAGCTATACAAGTATTTTTAGAACGAAAATGCACCATATGCTGTGTGTATTTACCACCTGGTATTACCTTTCCTAGTGAAGACTTTACTTCACTGGTCAACCAGCTACCTACACCATATCTAATATTAGGTGATATGAATGCTCGAGACCCCATGTGGTGTGATATAGTCAACAACCAGAGAGGAAACCATCTCTCCTCAATAATTAATTACTTAAATGTAGGGATATTAAATACTGGAGAACCAACCCATTTCCACATACAAACTGGAACTTTATCGGCAATCGATTTGTCACTATGCAGTGAAGATTAAAATATTGACTTTAGTTGGGAGGTAATGGATGATCGTTATACGAGTGACCACTTCCCAATTATTATTAGTCTTGCCCAAAGTCCTCCAGAATCTAGACTACCAAAATGGAACATAGGAAAAGCCAAATGGCATATTTTTACTGAAAAAAATTCTGTTGATGCTACTGCAGAAGAATTTCCAATAATAGATGATGCTATTGAAATTATTAATACTATGTTATTTGTAGCAGGCCTCCAATCAATCCCAAGAACGTCTGGTAATTTTGTGTGCAAACCTGTTCCATGGTGGGACAGTGAATGCCGTAAGACACAGAGCACTGAGAGCTGCCAAAACACGCTATAAAAGACATAAATGCGTTCACTACAAAGTACAGTATCGTAAGGCAAGAGCCCAGTTTAGGCTCAAAATTAAGCAATCCCAAAAAAGCTGTTGGACAATATTCATAAGCTCAATAAATGACAAAACTCCTCTTTCTTTAGTATGGAAGAAAGTAAGTAAAATAGCAGGTAAATCCATCCCATCAAAACCACTAGTATTAAAAATCAATGATACCAAGGTTGCTGATCCTCAGATTGTTGCAGGGCCTCGAATGCAGTCTGCCCTTTGCCAGCAAGATGCTTGCCAAGGAGGAGGGCCACTTCCAGAGGGGTTGGATGGAAGTTTCTCAAACACCTGCTTGGCATGATCGAGCCAGGTGTCGGGTTCGTTATCGTCCCAAGTCCTAATGAGGGTGCCCATGTTTTGGAGGTGAAAGTGTGAAGGAGGTAGCTCAGGGGGCGTGGGACTCAGGGGTGCCAGAGTGGCACTCTGGACTGCCATAGCTAGTTGATGGGCTCTTTTCTGCAGCTTCTCTTCTCTCCTGGGCTTCTCTTTCTTTCTCCTTTTCGGCTGCTTGGAATAACCCCTCAGCTGCTTGGAATGCTCTTTCAGCTGCTTCTCTTCTCTCTTGTGCTTCCCTCTCAACTGCTTCTCTTTTTTCTTGTGCTTCTCTCTCCTTCTCCCTTTTAGCTGCCTGATAGGCTCTCTCTGGAGCTTCTTTCATTTTATCGTTCAACCAATTGATCAGTTTTGCGCCCTCGGGCCCCATGAGTCTTCTGGCTTTAGTGAAGGCCTTGACCTCCTCCAGTGCTGCGTTACTGGCCATCTTCTCAGCGGTAGAACGCTAGTAGTCGAGCCTGAGAACAGTAGGATGGAAGCCAGTCGCAAAACTGCAAATGTCGCCAGGGGGGGCATGCGGAATAATAAACTCCAATACTTAGCAAGATGACTGTAAAATCCCTGTAAATACAATTATTACTGGGGCGTAGCACGACCGAAAACTCACTCCGTAAAACCTCTGTAATTTACAGTTCGGCGGAAGACTCAATGCCAACAAAGGATTTATCAATAAATTTCATAAACGCAGAAACCTCCACATGAGTACTGGCTTGTAAATAAAAAAAGTCATCTTGCCAGGAATTCACAGAAAACTCAACGTGAAAAGTCGTGGGATAGCAAATGAATTTCGTAAACACGGAAACCTCAACGTGAGTACAGGTTTGTAAATGAAAAAAAAAAAAGAATCCTGCCGCGATTTCACGGAAAACTCAACGAGAAAAGTCGTGGTTTAGCAAATGAATTTTGTAAACACAGAAACCTCAACGCGAAGATGGCTTTGTAATGGGAAGAGGAAGAACCAGAATAAAAACTCTATCACCACTGCTTAATTACCGTCTCCACACAACTCCTTAATATACCCTTTTCGCCCTGGCTAACTCTCGCGCTTAGACCTTCCAATTCCGCCAATTTAAATCCCCAGAGAATTTGGCCTTCACATGGGTCGGCTAGACAGAAGGGGGGGAAATCATACCTGGATTTGCAAGGCTGCGTTAGGGAAAGTTAGGGAAAGGGAACCATGTGCCCTTTGTGTAAAACAATTAGTATTTGCCCTTATTATTTCTCTCTGCACAGAAATAAACACTTACCGTTCATTTTCCTTATTCAAACATTAAATGAATTTACGCTAACACTGTTATTCTTTTTACTTATTTACTCCTCTGTTCTTTTGTTCATAAATGGGGCAATGGATAGGGCTCAAGTGTACACGTGGCCAGGGATGTAAATTTTACCCTATTTAGACCTGCAAGCGACCACGAGAGAGAGAGAGAGAGAGAGAGAGTGCTCAGACAATGAAGCACACTGATTCATGTTAAACACCCTAACAACAAAATCTCTTTACAACACGGGATTCGACAATTTACTCTTGGAATTCACAAAATATGGCACTTATTTTCGTTTTATATTTTTCCCTAAATACCCATATGCTTTATGCAATGGCACATAAAAAAGAAGCAAAGGTTAAATTTCTCTCTCTCTAGTCTATCGGCATGCACATGGTTCTAATATCTTCCTATCGCTATAATGGCGGTCAGATTTTATACACCCCTAACTAGAATACATAGTTCTACAGAAATAACTGGAAAATAAAATTTACCTTTTTCCTGTTGTGGGGAATTGGGAAACCTCGTTTTTCGCTTGCTCTTGAAAATATTAAAAGGAATTCAGATTAGTTTCTTTCGTTACGAGTTTAACGATCGCTATGGCTGGAAATTAAAATCATTTTTCACACGATCCTGGTAAGGTCGCCATTGCTTGTTACCTCCTTGAAAATGTAGTCTAACTCTTAGAAATGGCCATGCCTGGAGGGACGAGAGATCACAAACCCAAAAAAATCTACTGCAGAAGGCTGATATTACTGAAAATTTACATAAACGCAGAACTTTTAGTTTTAAATTAAATATATTTACATTTAAGTTATGGTAGGTCCAGGAACTAATGAGGTGGTTGATTGTTGATCCACCAGAAATACATGGCTGGGAAATGAACCAGACACGAAGATCAGAATTTGCGCAAAACGGGTTATTTCAATGCAACCCTTAGTCCAAAGGATTCTCAGTTTCTCCCACAATCAGGCACAGTGTTATTCTGCAAAGAGATTACATTCTAGCATCAGTACTAA
>NC_087202.1:126369527-126374527 GCF_015104395.2 Macrobrachium nipponense
GTAGCGAAAATGTACGTATCACGAACCCAGTAGTTTGTATACTGAGCCAGTTTTGTATATGGTCTATGAAAACTTGAGTGTTTGTACTTAGTGAACGAGACAACAGTATTTTGAGCCTGCTGCGGGCGAGACGCAACGAAATAAAACGAGAGAAAATAATTTTTTCTGTGTCTTCTGATTCCATTCTATTCACTGACACGTCGGGTTCATTCAGCTTCCTTTGCTTATGTAGCACATTTAAAGTGGAGCCCCCTCATATAGGCTTGCAATAGAGTTACCTATTCACAATACCATTTCCTCTTGATGCCCCTGAATGAACACAATGAAACAACCACTACGATGCAGTATCTCCAAGATTTACTAGACCATACGAGGGAAGATATTAAAAAGACGACAAAACCCCCACTAACAAATTACCTATCGTTATTCGATAGTTATTTACAGTGGTTACAAGGAAACGATGTTATTTTATTAGTACCTGCTAACCAGCAAACTAGCTATAAATATTTGTATTGATAATTCTCGTTTGGTAGTTAGTTACAATGATTGCAAGAAGACCCTTCTTAAAACGTAGCTTTAGATTGAGAGTAAATAAACTTTTCTTTATTTGTTTGCCCATCATGGAAGTCATCCGTAATAATAAAGGTGGAGAGAAACTGTGCTATAAAGATTATGTCTATACTAAAAAAATCCACCATTGCTACTACGAAGAGATGGGAATGTTCCAGAAGATCAGCGTTTGGATGTGACGGAAAAATAACAAAAAATTTAGAAAAATCGGACGTCATTTCAAGTATAGAACATAATCATGAACGAGATGAAGAGCCAGTGGAGAGTATGAATCAGGAAGGAAGACTTCCCATGGGAAATATAAATACAGTTAAAGATGTGTTCAAAGAACTTGCCAAGAAGGACGCCCTAAGGATCAGGGACTTGAAAATTTCAGTAGAATGGACTATGACTCGAGGAGAAGATTCTGTCCCTTTTCTTTTCCATGATAATGGTGCTGAAGCCAATAATCGAATAATTTTATATGCTACAAAAGCCCAACTCGGTGGTTTAGTAATAAACTGTGTGAATGGTTTTCTTTCCGCTAAATCACAGGAGATCTATGAGGAATTCCCTACAGCAGTTTTAGATAAAGGAGAGGAACTAGGATTATATATGAATCCAGATACTATGATGACAGATTTTGAAAAATCACTTTTGAATGCTATTGGAAAGTCAGACTTCATAATCTAGATTATAATTGACATCTTTTGTGTAATAAATATTAAGAATATGTAAATTTTGACTTTATAATCTTTTTTTTATGGAGGGATTTAAAAACTCTGTAAACTTTGATAAATTTTGCTTTTAATAAAAATTTAAAAATCAATGAATTTTGACTATAATCTTATTTTTCCATAAAGGATTTCAAAACTGTAAGCTTTTCTAACTTTTGTTTTTAATAAAAGATTTAAGATTCAATAAGTTTTCTTTGATAAAATTCCCAAATATATATAAAACTAGTCATTTAGATCATTTTCTTCTGAAAGATATGTGAATGCTTTTGTAAGTGGGGATTTTTTCATGTGGGGGTTTTGTCATGTTGGGGTTTTGTTGTATGGGGGTTTTGTCATGTGGGGCTTTTTTCATGTGGGGTTTTATTGTGTGGGGGTTTGTCAGTGGGTTTTTTTCATGTTGGGGTTTTGTTGTGTGGGGGTTTTTTCATGTGGGATTTTTTCATGTGGGGTTTTATTGTGTGGGGGTTTGTCAGTTTGTCAAGTTGTTGGGGTTTTTTTTGTGTGGGGGTTTTGTCGTGTGGGGATTTTTTCATGTGGGGTTTTATTGTGTGGGGGTTTGTCTGTGGGTTTTTTCATGTTGGGGTTTTGTTGTATGGGGTTTTGTCATGTGGGGCTTTTTTCATGTGGGGTTTTATTGTGTGGGGGTTTGTCAGTGGGTTTTTTTCATGTTGGGGTTTTGTTGTGTGGGGGTTTTGTCATGTGGGGATTTTTTCACGTGGGGGTTTTGTTGGTGGGAGTTTTGTCGTGTGGGGTTTTGTCATGTGGCGGTTTTGTCGGTGGCAGTTTTTGTTGTGTGGGGGTTTTGTCGTGTGGGGGTTTTGTCATGTGTGTTTTTTTTCATGTGGGGATGTTGTTGTGTGGGTTTTTTTCATGTGCGGGTTGAGTCATGTGGGGTTTTTGTCATGTGTTTTTGTTGTGTGGGGGTTTTGTCGTGTGGGGGGTTTAGTCATGTGGGGGCTTTGTCATTGGGGGTTTTGTCGGTGGGGGTGTTGCCGTGTGGGTTTTTTTCATGGTTTTTGTTTTTTTTGTGTGTGGTGTTTTGTTGGTGGGGGTTTTTTCATGTGAAGGTTTTGTCTTGTGGGGGTTTAGTTATGTGGGGGTTTTGTCGGTGGGGGTGTTGTCGTGTGAGGGTTTTTGTCATGTGGGTTTTTTTTCATGTGGGTTTTTTTCGTGTTGTCGTTTTTCGGTGGGGGGGTTTTTTTTGGGGGTCGTGTGGAGGTTTTTTCATGTGAAGGTTTTGTCGTGTGGGGGTTTTGTCGGTGGGGGTGTTGTCATGTGGGGGTTTTGTCGTGTGGGTTTTTTCATGTGGGATTTTTTCGTGGTGGTCGTTTTGTCAGTGGGTGATTTGTCGGTGGGTGTTTTATCGGTGGGGGTTTTATCGGTGGGGGTTTTGTCGGTGGGGGTTTTGTCGTTGGGGGTTTATCGGTGGGGGTTTTGTCGTGGGGGGTTTTGTCGGCCCACCGTAATGTATATATATATATATATATATATATATATATATATATATATATATATATATATATATATATATATTAGTCATATCACATTACCGTTATTCATATATATTCATCAAACTACCTCATATTGATATATTTTCATATATGTTAACCGGAGGGGAATTTTTTAGTCGATAAGAAATTCATCGGCTCACGGGCGAGAACCATCGAACCAACAAATTCAGGACGCACAGTGAACCATTAGACTATGCTGTGAGCCCTGAATTTGTTGGTTTGATGGTTTGCGCCCGTGAGCCGATGAATTTCTTATCGACTTAAAAATTCCCCTTCGGTTAACATATATGAAAATATATTAATTCCGAGGTAGAGCGAACTAGATATCCAAGGACATTTGTAGCTTGAGGATATATATATATATATATATATATATATATATATATATATATATATATATATATATATATATGTACTATGTATATGTATGTATGTATGTATGTATGTACGCATAGCTCGCACATTATATTTACCAATTCAAAATATGGGATAACTTCTGATCATTGGTCACTAGTTTGCATCAGTTCACGTTACACATGACACGTTAGTTTTATGTCGTAGAAACCAGAAATCTATTCTTTTATTCATGATTTTCTGTGTTAATTCCTGGACAAATTAATCTGACATATATACAAGAGGTATTATTTTGTGATGGTATTGAGCTTGAATATCTATGAACAAAGAAAAATAATTTAATTAGACTGGCGTTTTTTTTTTACGCCACTGCGTGTTGTGGAAATGATAAATGAAAGATTTTCAAAGGAAAACTAATAACGTATCAGCTTCATGATGAATTTATGTAGGATACAATTTTCTTGAATTTAAGTAAAAAAGAATATAATTCCATGAATGTGCTTCGGTCACGAAACTTTATGGAGCTTGTGCAATTTCCAGGGCAGGAAATGCCTTTGGAACAGACAAATCTAGGATGCCGGGGACCTAAGAGAAGCGTCTTCGCCAGAGTGCGGGGTATGAAGCCATTGAATCTAAGGAACGCGGCGAGCGTTCTTTTCCTGTCCCGTTATTGCATAGCACAGAGGAAGCAGCAACTGGAATTAAAGTATGCTCCAATTCAAAGTTAAGGTATTTTCAAATCTCACGATGTTTCGAAAAATGTTATTCGGAAGAAAAAATTATCCCTAAATTCCATTTCTGTATTTCTAAATGAAAAAACGAGCAGGAGTTTAAAATAACTGTTGTATCTGCTATTATTAGTCGCTACAGGAAGTTGCTACGATTGATAATTATTTTATAAAACTTATATTTTGTTCGAGTTTATTTCCTGTTGCAGGGCCTTCACGTCTTTCATTGGAGAAGCCTCTTTTGATATCTAGTATATTTTCCTGTATACAGAAAGGCAGGTTTTGTTTTCAGTCTCTAGACAAAAAGTAGCGCGTGTATTTTGCGTTGTAATCAACTCGCTTCAGTCCCAATGGAAAGGTAGAACTGAATGAGAAGGTAACTTGCAACCAGTCGGCAATCTAGTATACATAAGAAGAACAAGAGCTTCAATGGGAGTGCGTGGAATACAAATTGGAGTTGACTGTTATTTGCAATAACCCCTGATTGATGAGTACAACTGCCTCGCTTATCTCAGCAGAGACTCTGGTACTGGGCTCCTGACCCGCGCAATCTTCTCCTCAGCCAAAAGCAGAGGAGCAAATAAATATCCGCTACTAAGTTACTTTGCTCTAATCGAAGGTGAATACCCAGTCTTGGCGTCCTTCAGATCTCGGGGAATAACAAACTAACTGATTTGCTATGAATAAAACAATTGTTCGACAAAATTATACTCACCAAATGAAACACTGAGGAATGTTAGAAGATATTAAAGGATGAATGTAGCAGGAGAGATGCCATTCTGTCTTGGTTAGCAGACTTCAAAATTTTCGTCCGAGGAAATTGTACTGTAAACAGCTTTATCCGCGGAGGAGCGTAAGAATTCAGCTTCAAGAAACATATTCCAGTTGCATATTTCATTATTATAATTAAAAAGGACGTTGATGCAGTCCATGCAAGTTAACATGAACGCATTTGGTCATCGTCATTCTCCCTTTCAATTGCCGGGAAATGAAACTCCTCAGGAGACACCGCTGAATTTCAGGTTTCAAGCCAACCAGAATCATTCCACGTATTCTCTGAAATCAGGCGCAGCCAAATACTGGATATATAATAAAAAGCACACCAAAGCAAAATGAAAGGA
>NC_087202.1:126379527-126430982 GCF_015104395.2 Macrobrachium nipponense
AAAATGTTGCACAATCTTATACACAATATTTTATACAGTCAAAGAGGGGATATATGCATTTTGACAGAAGTAATATAATATATATATATATATATATATATATATATATATATATATATATATATATATATATATAATATATATATATATATATAATATATATATATATATATATATATATATATATATATATATATATGTGTGTGTGTGTGTGTGTGTGTGTGTGTGTATGTACATGTATATTGAATCTACTCTCATATTTAAACACAAACGCATATATATATATATATATATATATATATATATATATATATACATATATATATATATAAATTCTCGTTAAAAGCAATTACTTTGGTGACATCAGTAAGTTTCTTGCAGGTACCTTCATACCGACGGAATTGTTTCCGATTCTCTTTCGTCACTTTCTGGTTACTTACTTTCTTCCATTTATTGAATTTTGTTGCGACAGCTGTTTCGCTTTGTGGCATTATTAAGCGACTATTGACTTACAATCTGGCCTTTCGGCCTATTTATATCACTGTGTGGGTATACTGGTTGATCAAGGGATTAACAGCTGACCCATTTGAGGGCGTTGTTTTGTGTACAAACAGCATGAGAACATGTATGACAACAAAAGTGAAAGCTTAAACACGTGGTTAAATAGATATTCAAAATATAATACCATGTGCTAGTGTTTCCATAGGTATGTGTTTAAAATTTAGTAAAATTTTGCATATTGGTTTGCAAATACAGAAATACAAAAATAAATGCAGAAATACAAAAATACATGCAGAAATACACAAATGAATACAGAAATGAAAAAAATAGTTTATAGCATAAGTAAAAGTACATAATATAAACAAATGTCTGTTTATACATAAATGTGTATGATATTAAATTTGAGTGTGTGTGTGTGTGTGTGTGTGTGTGTGTGTGTATATTCCAAATGGTTGGCGTTGGGCGGGGCCTCAGTGACTTGTGTAAGCATGCTACTTGGCCTTCGCTGGGCGATCTCGTGTCCTCTAAGAGGCGCGATGGTCCCCCTGGTTTGGCTTGCGCGTTCCCGCTTCTGCTGGAAAGGGGTATATGATCTGCCTCTTGTTGAATATTCAGGTCGGTTTCTGGTTAGCGCTCCTTACCGCTTCGGCTGTAAGGAGCTCATCCGTCCAAGCTCTGAGCAAATAGGAAAACGTTTCGCCTGTTTCCTCGTTGTCTCTTTTTGATATTAGAAATTATTATTCATTCTTTTAGGTAAATAAAACACATGTTGACCATGTTCATTTCCATACGTACATTCATTTAATTAAAACTAGAATTTAAAACGAGGAACTTAACATTTATCACTATTATAATACAACTCACACTCTTAAATTCATAAGTACATAAAGGCCTGTCCACACGATCGGGCCTGATCGGCGGACTTCCCCTCTAACGGGCACACTTGACGGACAAACCGTCAAATTGCCCGACGGGTCTTGTAGCAAAATCACCATGGTGGTGCCCGATGGCTTGAACTGCGACCCTGGTAGACGTACGTTTACCATATACATTTCTTGTACTGAGCCATTCTTTGCACCATATTCTCTTCTTTTTCATCACACAATGCAATTATCATGCTACACTACCTTCTTCTTTGTGGTAGGCACCATGTTTATCGTACCGCACTGAACACACTACTGGCATCGTCGGGTACGCCCACCTCTCCATCGCTTCACCTGTGTGGACAACATTCACGGGTAAGCTCGCCAGAATTTGCCCGTCAACCCCGGAGCACGCCGATCAGGCCCGCTCGTGTGGACAGGCCTTAAGGTTAACAATTAACTTTCCAACTTTTACATTTCGTTTGCCACTCTCTTTGAGAAGCTACTTACAGTGCCAACCCATGTGCCATCTCCTTCGGTAGCTTTAGTTCCTAGAAAGTCATATTCGGAAACTTATGGACAATAAAACCTCCCACGTATTACAAGCCTCCTTCCTCCGTGGCATCTTCTAACGTTCCTTCTTCAACAGTTTTGTCTGCATTGTCATTCTTCAGTTCCTCCATTGGCAAACAAAACAATATTACCGATAAGCTTAACTCTTTCTGGAGAAAAGTTTCTTCAACCTCATAAGAAGCGCGTCCTTCAGTTATCACGTTGGAAAATAGATTTTTCAACATTGTATTTTGCTCCTAACAGAGTGCTCTCTTTTCCTAGGAGATGGGCTCTAACTCGGTGCTTAAATTCAACGGGTGATGAGTGTTGATGACATACACCCATTTGCTGTATACTGGCAAAAAAAGTGCTCCAGTCCATCTTGATTTAACCTACAAGTTGAAATGTATGATACTGCAAATTTTTTCACCTAACATCCCTTGCAAGCTCATTAGAGATTTGCAAGATATCACAAAGCATTTTTGGAAATGGTAAAGTCCTTTACTTCCCAGAGTTTTCTAGATAGGCGAATCATCTCGTTGTTTGGAGACTGCATCAACCCACCTAGCACGTAGCCATTATATGAGTCATATCACATTACTGTAATTCATGTACGTACATCGAGCTACAAATGTCCTTTAATATCTAATTCGCTCTTCCTCGGAAATAATATATTTTCATATATGCTTAACCGTAGGGGAATTTTTTAGGCGATAAGAGAATTGTCGGCTCCCAGGCGTGAACCATCGAAACCAAACAAATCCAGGACAACAGTGAAGCTTTAGACCCACACCACCACCGCAAGAGGCTATAAGTTTATGCCACCTCTCAGCTCCAAATACCTGTTGCTCTCAGGTATTCGCTGTTTGGAGACTGCATCAACCCACCTCGACCTCAGAAGCATTGTAGTGCTCTTGACAGCACGTAGCCATTACATGAGTCATATCACATTACCGTGATTCATATACATACATTGAGCTACAAATGTCCCTTAATATCTAATTCGCTCTACCTCGAAATTAATATATTTTCATATGTGCTTAACCGAAGGGGAATTTTTTAGGCGATAAGAGAATTGTCGGCTACCGGGCGCGAACCATCGAAACCAAACAAATCAAGGATGACAGTGAAGCTTTAACCCACAACACCTCTGCAAGAGGTTATAAGTTTATGCCGCATCTCAGCTCCAAATACCTGTTGCTCTCAGATATTCGTTATTTGGAGACTGCATCAGCCCACTTCGACCTCGGTAGCATTGTAGTTTTTTTGATAGCAAGTAGCCATTATATGAGTCATATCACATTACCGTGATCCATACACATGCATCGAGCTACCAATGTCCTTTAATATCTAACTCGCTCTACCACGGAATTAATATATTTTCATATAACTTTAGGGACCTTCTGACATGACCAAAGCTGAGAGTAATCAAGGAGAAAATTAACTCTCTTTTTTTATATACATTTTCCTTCTCGGCCACTTCCGCGTTTCGAAGTGAATCAAGGTGCTAATAACTTTTGCAAGATAAAAGAAAATTGCAGTAAACGACAGAAGTCTATTTTGTACTTACTACTTGGTCGATGGGTTTCTTTTTATAATAATTGGTTACAACTTTTCATGCAATATTATTTACAGTTTTCTCTTGCCTTTCCTTAACGGAAATTGACAAAATTGTCGAATGAACCTGCCTTTCCATTCATTAGGAAGCAAAAAGTAAATGTAGTTATTTCAGAAAAAACGGACTTCCATACCTAAACAA
Organism: Macrobrachium nipponense; assembly: GCF_015104395.2. Taxonomy (NCBI): domain Eukaryota; kingdom Metazoa; phylum Arthropoda; class Malacostraca; order Decapoda; family Palaemonidae; genus Macrobrachium; species Macrobrachium nipponense. The sequence goes on from NC_087202.1 coordinate 126,383,203, forward strand.
TACTTGTAAACTTTGCTCTTTTATTAGTTACTCCCAAAGAGTAAGCAAATTTATAATTGACAACTGTCGCTTGGTCCTCCTTTCCACGAGGTCCTGACTTGTGCATCATAATCATGAATGGCATTAGTCCTGGGCAGCTCCTTGGTTATTACGATGGTATGTACCTGTCCAGAACTTCTTATATTTAATGCCTTATTTTTTGTATAAAGACTGTGCTCTAAGGTATTCTTGTTTCCTCTCGTTCTTTCTTCAGCTGAAAACCCTTTAGGGCAGTCAGCGGGCTATAAACCCAAGGGGAAAATTCAGAAATAGCGATTTCATACTGCCTTCGCATGTCGTATTAATGGCATTAATTTGAGAATAGCAGCACCGAATCACTGATAAAAACATTCTTCTGAGGGTGAATGTGCAAATAAACAAACAAACAAAAATCCCCCAAAAAAGGAAACAATGGATTGCTTTTCTTCTTCATGTAGCAGTAGTGCAGTGGATGAAGTGGCCGAGATTTCAGTCAAATGACTGTCGATCTCGTCAACAATAAGAAGCGTTGTTCAGTGACCACGACATAATATGATTTTAAATGAAAGGTAAATGTAAAATAATACGTTCTGGTTTATTAAATATTTATGTTGATGTATCGGGTGAGATATCTGTTATGAATCTAAGAAATACTTTTACAGATGGAAGTTGGCTTTTAGCAAGAAATGCTTCGACCAGTCTTCATTTAAATGCTTATGTGGATGGGGGGGGGGGGGGGGGGGGGGGGGGGGGGGGGGGGGGTGGGGGGGGGGGAGGGGGGGGGGGGGGGGGGGGGGGGGGGGGGGGGGGGGTGGCGGAGAGAGAGAAGAGAGAGAGAGAGAGAGAGAGAGAGATTCCAAGCTCTAGTGGAGGAGGAGAGAGATTTCGCAACCTCTTATAAAACGAAATCCTCTTAAAAGGGATTAATTTCAAAAGGTAAAGTGGCTCAGTAACCGAAAACGCTGAGATCCTGAGTACTCTGGATTGCGTCAGACCCTTTTATTAGGAGGAACTTTCCAAGAGGAGAAGGGAAAATTGAAGTAAAGGGAGGATGGAGGAAGGGGAGGAAAGAAATAAAAGGAGGGAGATGGAATAGGTAAAGGAAACATAAAAGGGATGAATTGAAACAAACGATAGCGCGGAAAATGTACTACGGCCTTGAAATAAAGCCTTCCTTTGTACAGAAGAATTATTTAACTTGACTAACTGCTTAACAAAGTGGCGTATCACCACCAACAAAAAAAAAATAAAAGGGATGAACTGATGAAATATAGAAATGTAACAGTATAATTTCATTCAATCTTTAATAGGAAGCTTCGTTATTGAGAGTACGCGGCTGTCTTGGGATAGCACACAAAATATTACAAAGAATTCTGAAAACTCCGAAATGGAAACAAATGATCCCATTATTAAAATGGAAATATTGGAATGCTTAATAAATTTTCATTAGAATTTTATTTTGAGTGACGTTCATGGCCCAGAACCTTTTCGGTAAATCAATCAGTGATGACTTTATTTCTCTTCATTTTCTGGATACTTTGATATTTCGACCAACTTTTGCTAAAAGAAAAGCTTTTTTCTAAAGGACTCAGCCAAATTTACCTATGATATATGTTGAGGATACTGCAATAAAATAAAAAAAAAAGGATAATAATATACCACCCAGAGGATGTCGTTCAGTTGGAACTTCTGTGAAAATGCAACGCTTTACTACCCTAATACTTTCTTCTTGCATTTTCATGCATTTTTTTCTATTTAAATATTTGTTACTTTACTTTTTTTAATGAGTGGGATTTCTTCTTTCTATATTTCCTTTTACTTCCTCCTACTTCTTCCTAATGAACACCATATTCTTTGGAAGCTTGAATTTCAGGTCAGTGGCCCTTGTAGCGGACTTGTTCCATATGATTGGGTTTCATCCACTGAATAATAATAATAATAATAATAATAATAATAATAATAATAATAATAATAATAATAATAATAATAATAATAATAATAATAATCAAAGAAAACTCATAATCACATGAGTCAATAAAATGGGAAAGCAAATCCACTGCAGTATGCCTGTTTGGTTTTGTTATTTAAAATATAAAAAGCAGAAAGCTTCCTATGACTTGCACGGTTCTCCTTGTCAGATTGACAAGCGGACTGTGCAAGTCATCGGAAGCTTTTTGCTACATCTATTTTAAAGAGCAAAATCAAACAGGCATAATACTATGGATTTACTTTCCCAATAATAATATTAATGATAATAAATTCAAATGAACAAATGTAAACAAATCCTCTATTTTCATAATAAAGAATCTGTTCGCTCTTACAAACGAAGAGGTACCTAATGCTGAAAGCTTAACTCAAACTACGATCTATCAAAGTAAACAAATTTCCGCAACACAGGAAATACTATCCATCTCGAAACAAAAAGTTTACGAGTAATGATTCTTCCTTGGCGGAAGGTTGAGGAAAATGAAGCTCACAAAAGATTCTGCAGCAATATTCTCATATCAGCCGGATATTACATCTTCGTTCGGGGTAATCTATCATCATGCTGTGACCTGGCCTTTTAACCTCACACCATTTTCGCCGGTTGAAACTCCTCTTCCCATTTCTGAAATATATTCACAGAACAGCTGGAATGCTCTTGCAATCTTGCACGCAATGCAACGTTGTTAGAAATTACATGCACATATATGAACATCGACGAGGGAGCGTATACACATCACTCTTATATTATTCTCGTTTCTGTTCCAGATCAGGCGTTTTCTTGTTCCGCTGCTAAAAATTTTACTCTTTTTGCCAAGAGCTCTTTTTTTTTTTTTTTTTTTTTCCCTGTGTTGTGAGAAATGGTCTCCTTCTGGAAAAATATATCTAGGCTGTTGGTAGTGATGTTTTCATAAACTGCAAATCTATTTTTTCTCTTCGTTTCTTTCTTGTAAACTTCAGTGGATTCTGCTCCCATTTCTCACTGAATTTCCATTCCATTGGTTTTGATCCTAGGTTTTGTCCCGGTCTAATCCTGTTAACTTAAGCGGTTTCTATGCTATAGATTTGCTTGTTTGACGACCGTCAACGTACTATTTAAAACCCGTATCGTATACCTACTCAGTTTTTAGTAGGGATTTGCGGACAAAATAATTACTTCCTATTATATATGATATATATGTGTGTGTGTGTACGCACGCGCCAGTTCTTAGCTCCGATAGAGTTAAGTACTATTGCGTTCTAATATTATATATATATATATAATATATATATATATATATATATATATATATATATATTATATTAGGGTACATATATTAGGTTTTTCATTATATTTACGTTTTCAATATGTTTCAACGTTTCTTCAGTGTTTTTTTTTTCAGTCCCCATGTTTTAGGCTTTGGGAGTTTTTAGCTTATTCCATTTTTTTTTAATTTCTTTTACTATTACAGCCCTGAAATAAGACATGCGGTCTCGAAAATTTGGCCAAATTAAGTTACAGGATTCTACGATGGTTGTTTGTTGTATTATTCTTGGTGAATCTGCGGAGTTTTAGGTGCCGCAGTCTTGCAGTATAATATAATTATATATATATATATATATATATATATATATATAGATATATATATATAATATATATATATATATTATATATATATATATATATTACTATATTCATATATTTATATAAATAGATATGTATATATATGCTGATGTAAAAGCAAACGTAATGGTAAGGTTTCATTAGAAATCCCCTTTTGATCTGGGGTGAACACCAGTCATTATACCTCTTCTTATAAGGTTTCGTTATGCCTTTTTAAAACAAAATCTATATTAGCCCTCCGTATACCGCGCATCCAACTAGGTAGTCAGATATACAAACATTATATCGCGGTTATGACTCCCAAGTAAGAACCACTTAAAGGGGATTGACAATTCGAAGACATTAAACAGTCCTTGTTTCATTAAAAATGGCTACTATCTTTGGTCTCGACGGTACTCTTCTTATTTCTTTCTTTAGCGCAAGTTTGTCTGCAATACGAATGCTTTTAGGCATTTTAAAAGAAGTCGGTTCATAGTTCCTGGTAATAAGATCATTTTAACTCTATCAATGAATTTTAAATGGAATTCTTCCGAATGAAAGCAGCAGTCTTTTCTCATCCGTCGTTCATCGTTTGTGTAGAAAGCAGTTCTTCGGGAAAGATCAATAAGGCCTCGTCTGAACAAAATTTTTGCTTTTCCGGATGCGAAATCAATTTAATGGAATTCTGTTAGTACAACTACACATCAGTTACAAATGTATGGTTTTGTGTGTGTTTGTATGTGAGAACCCACTAGTCTTATGGCGTTAGAAGTAAGGCAGGGTCCATTCTGGAGAAAATGAAAAATCTGAAGTGCTATCGTGACTGTGATTAATTTCTCAAAACCTCCTCCATCTACGCTTAGGACTGGTAAAGTCAAAGAACACTCAGGCAGAGATTGGCATCTAATGGAGTTCTGTTCCATTCCACGTACCTCTTGATTATGGCAGGAAAGTATTAATAAACTTCAATAAAGAGTTGAGTCATTAAAGGCGGTTAATTGAGAGTCAGTTAGGGGAGATATGATTCATTTTTTTTATCTCTACATCATTCACCTAATGAAGAAGGAGATAGCGGAAGGTTTAAACCTCTGGATTTTAACAAATATTCAAAGAGCACATTTTTTGGCCACGTGCCCTGCCCCACTTCTGTTCAAGCGATTTTTATGTTTAAGCGCTGGAAACCCTCGGGCGATTCTCTTACTTTTAAGCCTTATACTGACCTCATATTAAAAAACAGTAAAAATAAAAATGCATAACAGATTCTCCCACTTTCTCTAATTATATATATATATATATATATATATATATATATATATATATATATATATATATATATATGTAAGTGTTTACATAACAAAAATATGGAATGTTATTCCGTATATATAAAAGACTAAAACTAAAGAGGTCAACCAGATTGCTTGCAGGAATGTGATCAGACTAGAGACGCTAAAGATGACGTATACAATAAAAGTAGGCTAAGATAACATGCCGTCACCTGTAGTCATTCAATTGTTTATAAACTTTAGTCCAAGCTCCCTGCTTGAGACAACTACCGCGACCTATAATTCAAATGGCCTACGTGATCTGTAGCGTGTCTCATTTTGATTGTATGTTCGTATGTAACTATGTCATCTGATTGTATGTTCATATGTTCGAGCTACTGTCTGCTCCTTTATAACTTGTAACCGAGATGGTAGGCGAAGCAGAATAGAGTTAGCTATCGTCATTAGAAGACCTGTACCTCTTTACCTAAGCTTTATCATGTAGAGAGAATAGAATTAGCCATCATCATTGGCAGAAGCGATCAAGCTATCGTCATTAGAAGACTTGTACAATCCTACTTGATCTTCACCATGTAAATTCAGAGAATATAAGTATTTTTGTACTTCGTGGTTTCTACTAGATCCTCACCTCATCACCGAATCATCGTCGTCATAACCAAAGAAGATAATACCAACTTCGTAAGTGATCTACAAACCCCAAGACACTCCCATGAATATGGAAGTGCAATACCAACCGACTTAGCGTAAGATTATCGCAAGTCTAACATTACCTCATAGGGCGCCTTATTATACAAGGCAATAGCCCTAAAAGTGGTGGCAGCGACTGTACGCGCCTAAAAGTGGTGGCAGCGTCCAGAAGAACTCTACAACTTCTCCGAAGAAAAACCAGAATAATGAAGTATCATATAAGAACTCTTCAACGACGACGAAAGCAACAGATTCTTCAAGCAACTTAGTATCATCGTTTAGTGAATAACTTCAAGAAACAAACCCGACGTGTCCTTTTTCCTACGGCAACGCAAGCTTCGTCTCTCATTAGAATCATTCAAGAAAACATCGTTATTGAGCGTTTCCCGCACTTCAAGAAACAAACCGAACGCGTCTGCAGCATTGGATCTACAAGGGCTCGAATCATCCAAACATCACGCACGGGGGAAACTCAAGCCAAAAAACCAGGTCATCCGCTAAATAGAGAAGGAGGACCAAGGCCGTGTGTCGTTATCGGAACACCGTGACTTCCCAAAAAAGCAAGCTAAGTACAATTTTTTATTCATTTGGAGTAACTTTGAGTGTTTCCTTTACAAGTCGAATTTCGTTATTCCTGTGGCTGAAGTTACGAGACATTCTTAATCTTACTTTTTTTTACAGAAATTATCTACATAATTGAGATTTCGCTACTGCAAGTTTTTATCTTTGAGTGTCTGTTTCCAGAAGTTCTACTGAAATATCATAATCATATACTATGTTAATTTTATCATTTTGGGTGATTATTAATCCCTTACGTAACAAATCATATTAAACAGAGAATATGCGTTTACGCAGCGGACGTCTGTATTTATACAGATGCATGGATAGGGTCGTTAAGCACCGTAGTGATTAGAAAACACACAAAAAACAAGTGGAACACCCGTACAAATCTATATAAATTGGAGGTAACACTATTTCGGGTCATGACAATAAATGCTCCTTTGCAAAGTCCCGATCGCAGTTTTAGCCTTGAGTTGTTTGAGTTATATGCATAAAATATCGAACCTCAATGACTCAACTTAACTTTAAAAATACGGCTGGATTGCAAAGAATAACATGTCTATAAAAAACTTTCATTAGGCTAAATGCGCTGACCAGGATCCCTCACAATTTCCAATTTTAGCAAAGAATGAAGTAAACAGCAAGTACAAACAGTTAATATTGAATGCAGTAGAGATAACTTGTCTTAATAGTAATCGCTCAGTTCCTAATAGTTCGTCATTCATTGCTTTACACGTAACTAGCAGCAACATAATGCTAAAAACATACAATACGTTGCCGATGGTAATAAAGAGAAGGATCCCAATTATTACAAAAAGAAATAGGTAAACAGTAGCCCTAATTATCAGAATCAAACAAGCAAACTCGGTTACTGTGTCACCTAGTCAACAGTCAAGGTCAGTCAAAGCTGCCGAAGTGTTCAAAGCATAGCAAATTCCACACAATAAGCAACTCTAGCAGAGTGGGGAAAAGTGATGTTGGATCATACATGCCAATATCTTTTTGAATTAAAAAGAATTTTTCCTATGAATCACATGACTGTATCAAGTAATCAGAGCAGGTTTTCGTTTTTTTTAATACGTAAGTTATTATAAGTAGTGGTGGATTAAGCCCGACTACGCGCCGTAAAAATTAGAATATCTTGTTTTATTCCTTTAGTACACGTAATATCCTGTATTTACGGACTCACCGTCTGTTGTTCGAACTTCCCTAATGAGAAGTCCGGATAAGCGAGCACTTACAGATACCTCTATAGTTATAAAAAAACATTGATCTGTATCTATCCTCCTGCAAATAAGGCGTGTTTATCAAAGGAAAATCCTATAAACCTTCAAACATATTAAAATCCGTTTGAACAAAAAGAGACAGTTAATCAAATAATAACATATAGAGGAACTATACATTTGTCTCATAAATCGTAACATTGTTCAACGACCCAACAGAATTCTCCCACAACCGCAGTTGCAGTTTGCACGCAAAATCTCGAGAAGCATGCACCCTCGAATGTCTTAGTGCGTGTAAAAAGACCTTGCTGGGAAATGGAATTTTAATCCTTCCCAACACTCTGAAATATAACGATTTCCGCGAACAAAGCCCTAGACACGGTTGACTCGCAGCAACAAGTTAATATAGTAATCCATAAAACCTATACATATAAATATCGCATTTTTTTTATTGTTGCTAATTTTTAATCCCGCCCAATCAGTCGTGGATGAATCTCTCTTATATTCTATCTAAAGTAATATCCGTAAAGTCATTCAAGCAGAGGTGATTCAGCAGAAATTTTTTTTTTATCTTTTATCTGAATACCAGGAAGTTTCTCCACTAGCGAGTGATCTCTGGGAGAAAAACGGATGTCATTGAAAACAAAATACGGTCTAAGGACAAACATAAAGCTATATACGTACCTTCGTGTAGAACCCCAATGAAATTTCAAAATAGAGATAAATGACGAAGTTGAAAAATGTTAGTAATAGGAATCTATTATATAAATGATCATAAATAACAGAATCTAAATATATCTTTGCGTGTACGCAATAGGAATCTATTTAAAGTGCACATATATCATAATTTTTAATAATTGATCCATATACATATGTATAAAACACTCAGGTAGCCTATTAATCAATCTGTTACCTTTTTATCTTACCAATATCTGCAGTTATATATGAGTTAGTATATGGATTAATGAATCGAATATATAACAGTTAGCATAAAAATCAACGAATCAATCAGCATGAACATTAATAATTTTATCAATTCATATATGAAATTTTTATCAGTTAAAATATGATTTTTATCACGTTAATCTTCATTCTATGCGATTATCAGAGTACATTAGTATTTTCTGTAGCATATGTATCTTAAAGAAATGAAGTGAAAAACTGTATCAGTATATATCACGTGATCACTATTATTTACGAATATTATATGCATATTATGTCTAATATATTACTTGAATCTGTATTGTACACCATGAATTTTTTTTTACTTGATAAGTATTTTCTATTATCTATATATATTCACATAGTGTCTGTATCACACTCCTATAAGTCAAATGCAAGTCAAGTTTGAGTAATATTCAGTGGTTGGTTTTGGTAGCTGACCGAGCTAATGTAAGTGTTTACATAATAAAAATATGGAATGTTATTCCATATATATAAAAGACTAAAACTAAAGAGGTCAACCAGATTGCTTGCAGGAATGTGATCTGACTAGAGACGCTAAAGATGACGTATACAATAAAAGTAGGCTAAGATAACATCCCGTCACCTGTAGTCATTCAAGTTGTTTTATAAACTTTAGTCCAGCGTCCCTGCTTGAGACAACTACCGCGACCTATAATTCAAACGGCTATGTGATCTGTAGCGTGTCTCATTTTGATTGTATGTTCGTATGTAACTATGTCATCTGATTGTATGTTCATATGTTCGAGCTACTGTCTGCTCCTTTATAACTTGTAACCGAGATGGTAGGTGAAGCAGAATAGAGTTAGCTATCGTTATTAGAAGACCTGTACCTCTTTACCTAAGCTTTATCATGTAGAGAGAATAGAATTAGCCATCATCATTGGCAGAAGCGATCAAGCTATCGTCATTAGAAGACTTGTACAATCCTGCTTGATCTTCACCATGTAAATTCAGAGAATATCAAGTATTTTTGTACTTCGTGGTTTCTACTAGATCCTCACCTCATCACCGAATCATCATGAGTTTTAACACATCGTCTTCATAACCAAAGAAAAAGATAAATAACCGGACTTTAGGTAAGTGATTCCTAAAAACCCCAGAACCCAAGACCCTCCCATTGAATATGGTAAGTTGCAATCACCAAAACCGTATTAGCGTAAGATTATCGCAAGTCTAACATTACCTCCATAGGGCGCCTTATTATACAAGGCAAAGCATTAAAATATATATATATAGTATATATAATATATATATATATAGATATATAGTAATATATATATTATAATATATATAATTAAAGGAATGATAACTCACAGTTCAAGTAACTTAGATAACCCCCGTGAAATAATAGTCTTAATCAGTAATAGTCAATCACTAATTATCTCCTCTCCAAAATATAGTCCCTTCCACAACAGGACACTAGATCCGCCTGTTTAAAAGACAGGGGGGCCACACTAGTAAGTACACACTATTGTAAAGACAAAGTCAAAAGATTAAATGAAACAGAACATCTTTACAAAATGTCAAAAATAGTCAAGCCACAACTTTGGCTAAAGCACAGTAACTCTTACCCATTGCAGCCTGGAATATCACACACAGAAACAAATATAACTTTCGCAGCGCTGTCCCGGTATTCTGCCTTTTATCCCCGTAACTGTCTCCATCGTTTTGGCTAATACATGCCATAAAGAACGGACATAGCTCGTACACGTCTAAGTCTCTTCGCTTTGCGAAAGACTTTTTTTTGTTTCTCCTTACGACTGTCATTCGTAAGTATTTCTGGTTCCTCCCATCTCCTTGGGATATTTCTTAGTAGAGTGGTTCTTCTTAACTAAGGAGAGGATTCAACAGATAAGTTGAACAGATATAACAACTTTATTCTGTAACTCCCATACTAAGATGTGCAGATCGGTCGGGAGACCGATATGTTTGAAGGCTGGCACGGAACTGCCATTCTAAAGCATCACGTCGATAGCGGAACATTAGCTATCTCAGCGATTCATATAAAAACATACGTAGTCCGCCGGCTCGGAAGTTACAAGTTTCCGGCGTAGGTTTAACAGGGGTCAACCGCTTCCCATGGAAGTTGTTGTGCAAAAGTTATCATTAATATAAAATGTTGACAACGCACAGAGCTAAACCAGCTACTGCAGACAGCGCATAGCGTAATCTAGATCTGCTTTGGTCACGTATGAACCCCATCCTAATGGCCCATGACCTCAGGTCATGGGTTTTCATTTACAGATACTGTAACATTAAATAATGTATTTATTACATTAGGCTCGGACCGCTACCTATTCAAGCCTTGAATAACAAAAGTTACTTTAAACATTTGTTTCTTAGGAGCGTGCTTGTAATATATGTCTAGTTATTAAACATATAAGTGATTAAATGCATAAAAAGGTTCTGTTACATACCCTTTTTGACATATTCATAAACAAAGATAAATGCATGGAAAATCTAGATCCATGATTGGTAATAATAATGATTGAGGTAACCACCCCAAAATAATAAAAAGGTAAAAATCAAAAGATTAACATGTATACATGATTATATGATAATAGGTACCTGATTAAGAATAGTGGTTACTACAGAGATTATAGCATGATCATGGATAATTGTTAAAGAGTACTTGTCACTCTTTGTAATAGATAAATATAATTGTACAATGGTATAATAGTATAACTGTGTAATTGTGCACAAATGCAATATATAGGGCTGATATATTTTATTAGGTGCCCAAACAAAAATACCTTTAGGAGTATATTAATGTATAATATTGGGCTATAATATTTTAGGTAGGTGCACCCGGGAGATACTTTAACTGTCAAATGCAAAGGCCAGTGAGTCTTTTCTTGTCCTCATTTTTGCCAGCATACGGACCGCTTTTCAAACACAACACAATTCCAGACAATTTCCCTAGGCACAAAATGAAGTGGCCAGTTTCAGGCGGCCCTAAACTCAAACGACTTGAGTTTAACGGGTACGTCATCTAGACGGGACCAAGACGTTTTCCTTTGGAGATCCTTCTGTTTACGCCTCACCTACGCCAAGCAAAGATGTGACGGCGATAACCAATATGGCCGTCACGCTGAACACGGCCAGCAGAATGTAGTAGCGAAGATTTTTCTGGCCACCTGCATAAGTCGGTGACGCGTGGTTCATCTCAGCCAGTTGCGTCAAACGATGAGCCACCCCCGAGCGTTGTATGGAGAGGTAGTGATGGATGATTGTAGATGCCCAAGTATAGTTCGCAAAATACACCTTCTCACATATTATCGTGTTGACCCCTCTGACGGTGTTAGTTTGTAGATGTCCCCCCGTTACAAACCATCAGCTGCTACAAAGATAGGGGAATGGGCGGTGGTCCCATCCGGACACACTACGTTGAATCCGGCTTTATCGTAACGGATCCAGGAACCCATTATTCACTCCTGTAATTGAATTTATTACCGTAAAAGGGATAAAGTTTCCCCAGACAAACCTTCGCTTGTATGAGAGAGAGAGCCGTTTAGCACTATGCAAACTCACCATGAATCCGTTTGTTATATAGGATAGAATTCAAAGAGTCAGCTGTACAAAAAAAAAAATTTTATTATTCATGGCTTCTGAACAGTGGAGTGAGTTTATCTAAGTCTTTAATGACTGTAAATGATTTCCTATCAGAAGAAAAAAAACCAAATCAGTACATGCCCCGTCAAATTGATATTACTGGACTTGAGTTATTCGTCATGAAGTAGGAAACGGTGCTATTTTGTATGATTGCCAAGCATCGGAAGAATCAAAAGGTATTGTGATCATAATTCTATAATTTTCAACGCTGACTGATATTAGGCTATAATAGAACTCTACTTTATGGGCGTCTAATAAAGGAATATAACCTAGTTTCTCCCGTCCGTTTTCCAAAGTTAACGTCAGATCTTTAATAGGCATGAGGTGAGGAGATAACACACCCTTTGTCGCTAACGTAATCGCTTCTACGTAATCTTTTGACCTGTTAACCTACGCCGGAAACTTGTAACTTCCGAGCCGGCGGACTACGTATGTTTTTATATGAATCGCTGAGATAGCTAATGTTCCGCTATCGACGTGATGCTTTAGAAAATGGCAGTTCCGTGCCAGCCTTCAAACAAACATATCGGTCTCCCGACCGATCTGCACATCTTAGTATTGGAGTTACAGAATAAAGTTGTTATATCTGTTCAACTTATCTGTTTGAATCTCTCCTTTAGTTAAGAAGAACCACTCTACTAAGATATCACAAGGAGATGGGAGGAACCAGAAATACTTACGAATGACAGTCGTAAGGAGAAACAAAAAAAAGTCTTTCGCAAAGCGAAGAGACTTAGACTGGTGGCAGCTAAAGACGAAGAATTAACAAGACCCATATCAACCGACCGAAGATCTACAAGAACCAACTTCCACCTTCGAAATCAAAACTAAACAGAGGAAACGGGATCTTCAATCAACGCAACATTTTAATGAAGACGAAGATATGTCCATTCATCGAGAAGAATACAAGCATCAACACCCGATGTTTGAGTGACTGTTGTCACTTATCTTCGAGAATCTACACACCGGACGAGAGCAGCATCGAACATCAACAGAAAGAAGAACAAACAAAAGGAAACATCGAGCGATCACGAGCGAGGGACGCAAAGAATAGAGCAAGAGGAAGTAATGCAAAGGACGGAGGCTGTGACGTCATCAATCTTGGACTTCTTCATGCATCGGTTTTTGGACGAGAGAAGAGCCGTGATGTCATCACGACTCCCGATGCGAGATTTAGACAGGAACTGAGACGTCATCCCATGTCAACAATCCTTCACCATATAATCTGGAGCTAAGAAATACCATTTTATCTATTCAGTTCTTTCCTCAGTGAAGTGTTGTTCATCAGGAGTCGATCGTCCAGTATTCTGGGGGTGAGTTTTGTTCGCCATCTTAATCTTCCTTCATTACAGAATCAATCTTCAAACTACGAGTTCTTGCCCGCAGATTATTTTTTTCTCTTCTCGTTGTGCTAATCGTTTCTTGCAGGAATTCTCCGTATAATATTTTATCAAATTATCTGTATTTTTGTATCTTTTGGGGGTTTTGGGGGATTTTCCTATTAATTATAACACATTTATACAGTACATTGCATATGCGTTTACGTAGTGGTCGAGTGTACTCTTATAGATATTTTGATAGGATCGCAAGGAATAGAAGTGATAAAGAAAAAAGTAAAAGTGGAAATGCAACACTACTCCGGCTGGCAACCCCAATGTGGTGACTCTCGTGAGCGCGAGGTCAGCAATTGTCCCTTTTCAAGGTCGGGTCAATGGGTTTCCGGCCTCAAAAATGTTGAGCATGGATCTCATCTGTGGACGCTCATTTAAATGCAAAAAGCATCACAGACCCAGCAGTACAAATTACAGGAGGCCAAAAGCTTCATAGACTTTGCTAAGGAGACGAAGTGCTTATCTAAGGGGGGTTTCTTTCCAAGAGGCGCTTACATGGACGAGTTCAAATCAGATTACGTGCCGTGTATGGGGGTGAAGAGGCTTTAGATGTAGTATTGGCATTGAGAAATATCCTTAACCAAGCCTCCATGACTCAGCTTAATGTTGTCGAGCGGGCGGCGCTAATTGCCGACCGGCTAAATGAATATCAAGTTAGTTTAAGGTAACTCCGGGTGGGGGGGTTACGAGTGCCAAAATCAACGTGAAAGATTTTATCCGTTTATTGATCTACCTTACGAGTATCACTGCTATGTTGCCTGAAGCTTTTTAGTGCGGTGTTTTGACAAAAATTGCAGCCCAACAGTACGGAATTAGATGTGTATAAAAAAAAAACAAATAAAAAACACATGTCTAAATGTACCGACCTAGATCCTTCCACTCATTTCAAGTTTTTGCAAAAAATGAGAACAAGCCACAACAAGTAAACGTGGTACATAATAATAATCAAGTTGCAGGGATGGTTTGTTATAACTGTAAACAACCAGGTCACATGAAATTTCAGACTGTCGGACCGCGTTTTTTTGTTCATACATAATAGTTCCACTCATTCATATAACCGTTGCTACTCGAGGAATCAACAGCAGAATGCTACAAAACCACGCAACCAGTTGCCAGTTTGCAAATAAAAAAGAAGGTCCTCAGTACTATTAAAAAAAGAAACAACCAAACGGAAATTCTGCACAACAGCAGAAACAAACAAATCGTGCTTCAGGTACCTCTGTTTCCTGGGCCGTCTAGCCAGAACTTGCAAGGGCAAGCGAATTTTCAAGGTGTGATAAACAAAACAAATACCACGTAGTTCACTCCAAGGGGGGAGAGGGCGATGTTGGGTCATCAATATCAACATCTTTTGTATCAAATAATCAGTTTAATCATTTATCATATCATTGTGAGGCAATTGATTTTCCTATGAAACACACGGCCGAATCCAAAAAAATCTGTGCAGGTTCCCGTAGATTTGCAACAAATTCATGCAATTATTAGTCAAAACGAGTTGCGACCAACCTTACATGCAGTAAATTTGGACCATAAGTCATTTCACTTTGTTCTTTGATTCTGGTAGTCCACGTAATATCATTGGATTTAAGGACTCATCATTTACTCTTTTCAAATTTCCCTATGAGAGAGTCCGGAATTAAGGCTCTCAGGCATAGGGAATAATGAATTAAATGTTGTAGGAGTAACTCATGTACAGTACAAGGTCGGTCGTAAGCGCATGTTTGCTGATACCTTTATTGTTGTACAAAACATTAATATGTATCCCGCAGTAATTATCGGATACCCGTCTATGGGCACTCAAAATATTATCTTAGCACCTGCAAAACACGGCGTGTATATCAAAGGGAAATTCTATAAGTCTTCTAATACCCTAAAATCAGTTTTAGATAATAAAGAGACAGACAGAGTTGTCACTTACATTACAGAACGCCAATCACCTGTCTCATCAACCAAGCAAATAATACAGGCAACCCAAACAGAACTCTCGCTCACCCGTCCGAATATCAGCTTGCACGCAAACTCTCGAGCCTAACGTAACTTCGAACAATATTAGTGCGTGTAAAGAGAACCTTGCCAGGATCTGAAACGTTAATCCTTTCCGAAACTCTGAAACAAAACCACGGATTATCCGTCACACAAGCCATTTATACAGTCGGCTCACAACAACAATGTCACATCGAAGTCTGTAAATCATGTGAATACCACTTTAGTAATCCACAAAAATCAACATATCTCGGATGCAGAAGTTTATAAACATCGTATTCTTACCGTAGCTGAGATAAATCACGCTCAATCATTGTCGGATGAATCCCTTTTGCAATCTATAAAGAACAAAATCAATAAGGACATTCAAGAAGAAGAAATTCAGCAGAAATTTTTGAATCTTTTAACTAAATATCATGATGTGTCCACTACGGATGGAACCTTAGGAAAAACGATGTCATCGAGCATCAAATAAGGCTCAAGGACAAACAGAAAGTAATCTATGTACCTTCGTACCGACTTCCTATGAAATTTCAGAATGAGATAACAGAGGAAGTAGGTAAAATGCTAAAAGAAGGAGTCATTAGGAAATCAAAAACAGCCCTTATAATTTTCCGTTAATTAGTAGTACCGAAAAAAGATCGAACTTGGCGGATATGCGTCGATTTTCGTCGTTTAAATGAAGAAACAATCCCTGACAGACTTCCCAGTACCATGTACTGATGATATCCTATCTCTACTAGGTCAGAACAAATATTTTCACACAGCTTAGACCTACTAAAGGGATTTCATCAGATTCCGTTGGAACAAGAGAGTATCCATACACTGCCTTCAGCACAGCCAGGGGACATTATGAATTTTTGCGTATGCCTTTTGGTTTATGTTGTGCTCCCATAACTTTTACTCGTATGATAAATATTGTGTTTGGAGACTTGTTAGAAGATATCCTACATGCCTACATGGACGACCTAGTAATCTTTTCCAACACATTAGAAGAACATTTACGTAAATTAGAGTTAGTGCTACAAAGACTAAGGCAGCATAATTTAAGGGTAAAGATAATAAGTGTGAATTTTTTTAAAACAGAATTAGTCTATTTAGGTTTCACGGTTTCTAGTGAAGGTTTCTAAAAGTCGTCCATGATAAGGTGTCGGCTATCCGTAACTTTTCTTTTCCGATACCTACTAACGTCAAGGGAATACAGCAATTTTTAGGATGTAGTGGCTATTATCGCCGCTTTATACGCAACTACTCAATCATAGCCGCTCCCCTAACCGATCTTATAAAAAAGGGCGTAGATTTCATATGGTCTGAAATTCATCAACAGGTGGTTCGATAAATTGAAAGATGAACTGTGTAGTTCTCCTATCTTGAAATTTCCTGACTTCGGTAAGGAATTTTTCATAGCAACAGACGCCTCAGACCTAGGAGTAGGTGGGGTATTGCTTCAACAATATGATAAACATTTTGTTTTTCCCTATAGCTTTTTATTCACGTAAACTGAGACCTTCCGAAAGTAAATATGCAGTAATAGACAAGGAAGGGCTCGCTATTGTTAATTCACTCGTGCATTTTAAATTCATAATATACGGTTATCCCGTCAAGGTTCTCACTGATCATAAGCCCCTAACCGACTTCTTTAAAGGCTTTAGTCACAGCCCTAAGCGAACTCGGTGGCACACATGATCATCCAGGACTATGGCGCGAGGATCGGGTATTTACCTGGGAAAGCATATCATTGCTGACGCATTATCACGCAACCCCTCTTCATCTTGTACCGAGCCATTAGTGAATTAATAGATATCTCAACCTCCACGCCCATTGTTAAAACTATATCTGAACAGGAAGATCTGGGCTGGAGTGCTGAACTATTACAGACAGAACAAAGAAAAGATCCGCAAATAGAAAAAATCATCATTGCGTTAAACGAAATCCGAAGGAAAAGGAATACATAAAGTATAAGCAGCAGAATTATATCATTAAGGATAATATTCCTGTGTAGATCCGTGACGAGGAAAAACCCGCAACACACCGCAGTTGAATAACAACCAGGTGGTGGTACCTATCTCACTCATACCCACTGTCTTAAAATGGTTGCATGAAAATCCACTGCATGGACACCCGGGTTATTCCTTAATGTCACAGAAAGCCAAATCCTTATTTTATTGCATACGATGCTTACAGATATAAAAAAGCACATAGCAAATTGTCGCACTTGTCAAGAATACAAAGGGCCACACGAAGACACCTGTCAGCCTAGGGGCTTACCCGTGCCAAATCAACCCTTTGAAAAGAGTACATTTAGATTTATTAACAGGATTTTACGAGTCAGACAGAGGAAATAAGCACCTCCTAGTAATCATAGATGCTTTGACTCGATATACAGAACTTATAGCGCTTAAAACAAAAACCGCGGGTCGAGTGCGCTAGAAAGTTTTACGAGTGCTACATTTGTAAACATGGAATTCCACACATCATTATATCAGACTCGGGCGGGAGTTCAATAATCATTTCCTTAACTCCTTGTGCGAATTCCTTTGTATAAAGAAAATCAATACCATGATCTATCACCCAGAGTCTAATGGGCTAGTGGAAAGGGCAAATCGTAAGGTTTTAAAACATTTTAAGGGTCACCTTAGGGGGGGCAGACCCCAAACTGGGACATTGCCATACCTGCGGTACTAAGCACACTTAATCACTCGTATCATGTGTCTATTAAAATGACACCGCACGAGGCACTGTACGGTATCCTGGCTAGAACGCCTTTCCACATCCTAACGCCTACAACTAATTTATCAAATCCTCTAAAGGATGTTATGGATGCAAGCATAAGTCGATATAATATACTTCATAAGAATCTAGAAGAAGCCACAAATAATAATGAAAAAAATCATGATAAAATAGCTAAGCCAACTAGAACAAATATGCCGAGGGCCGAGCAGGGTATAACATACAAGTATACGTTACGTAAGGTTTAAATTATAAACTGACACCTAAGTTTGAAGGCCCGTTTAACATTTTAGAAAATTTAACGGCCAGTAGATTAGGGTTCAAAATTGTATCCAAACCCACTGATGTGAGAATAGTTCCATTGGCACATATCAGAATCTAAAGAAAGGTAGATGGAGTGAGGGATGGTTTGTATTATGAAACTTGTATAATAATTTATATATATATCTATTAATCATATTTGTATGTAAACCTATTCTTTTACGCGAGTTATTACATATGTTTTACTCATTGCAGGTTTCAAAAATGAATCTGTTATTGTTAGGATGATATTGTGGTATTCAGACATCTTTGTTGTTTTTATGGAAGAGCGCTAGGACGAAAGAAATAGAATTTAATCATGGCTCGATTATCGAGAGAACAGATGATGTATTCATTGTGTCAAGTAATATTGTCATAGAAGTAGATATGCACGCAATATTTTTGCCTGAAGATGACGTCCTTAACTAAAGAATGACCTGATGAGGTTTGCATATTTCGCTTAAGGAAATGCACGAACGTCATTTTCATGCTAACTCAGAGATTTCGCTAGCTCAAAGCCTAAGCGTCGCGGAAATGTTGTCTTATGACATACAAAATAAAACCGCCGAGGCAGAGGAAATTTCTCGTGACCTGCTGATGTGGTCTGTGCGGCACAATACTCTCGAACGCCGCAACCCGCTTATTCTGGCTGGACTAAACATCTTAGGATCTGTTGCGAATCTAGGCTTAGGAATTTCAAATCGCCTTAAGATAAATAATCAAAATAAAAGAATTGAGTTTTTGCAACACAAAACCGAATTAGCTTTGTCCGAACTTCGCAGCCAGTTATCTTCAATCAATCAAATAATGAGTATCGTAAACGAACATTCAAATAATATCGATCAGGTCATGGAAGTTCAACATTTGCTGGCTACATTAGCTTACTATAGTTCGAAAATAGATCACAACAACTTCCATGGGAAGCGGTTGACCTGTTAACCTACGCCGGAAACTTGTAACTTCCGAGCCGGCGGACTACGTATGTTTTTATATGAATCACGTCGATAGCGGAACATTAGCTATCTCAGCGATTCATATAAAAACATACGTAGTCCGCCGGCTCGGAGTTACAAGTTTCCGGCGTAGGTTAACAGGTCAACCGCTTCCCATGGAAGTTGTTGTGCAAAGTTATCATTAATATAAAATGTTGACACGCACAGAGCTAAACCAGGCTACTGCAGACAGCGCATAGCGTAATCTAGATCTGCTTTGGTCACGTAGGACCCTCCTAATGCCATGACCTCAGGTCATGGTTTTCATTTACAGATACTGTAACATTAAATAATGTATTTATTACACACGTACACATGAATTCACACTCTTCGTCCACGCCCTAGGTAACTGGTTGCAGCTAGTTTTCAAAGGCACCTTGGACAAGCTCTCATGGCACTGATATGCTTAGGTAAGGAACTTTAACATCACACCCACCCAAAAAAAAAAAAAAAAAAAAAAAGAGTCCATCAGCATTCTTAAGCTGTCGCCCGAACTCTCAGTCTCCAGGGAAGTTAAAAATGATAATCTGTACATTCCCCCATATTTTACATATATATATATATATATATATATATATATATATATATATATATATATATATATATATATATATATATATATATATATATACATATATATATATATATATATATATATATATATATATTATATATATGTAATATATATATATATATATATATATATATATATATATATATATATATATATATATATATGTATATATATATTTATATACATAAAAGTAGGCAAACACGAGACATTAAATATTAAATGAAAAAGTCAATACAACGAAATTACTGATAGCATGATCAATACAGATTTAATAACACTTCCACAAAGAATTCACAAATATCACCATTGCACAGACAAAATCACGAGTGTCTCTGAAGGAGACGGGATAATAGGAATATGGTAATACGGAGAACAGTTTGGAACAAGAAATGAGTGCAAGGAATAGTAGGTGAAGGCTGACAAATCAACTTCCAATTCAGTGACCTTTGTTCCTGGACAAGACATGCATAAATTAAGCCTGGTCATCGGCGGAAGGACTTCGGTTGCTTGCAGTTCTTCACCAGGAACAAATGAAAGGCACTCCTCATCAGGTAGCGACCAGGTACTTCAAAGGGGACAGCATCCAAGTGGGATGTCAGGTCGGACGCCGAGACAGAGTCCAAATTCCAGACAGTGTAGTAGAAGAGGAACTAGCTGTAGAGATTCCACCAAGGCTTCGGAATACTGGAGCGGGTTGCCGGATTGTCGGACTCGGATATGATACCGCTTCGTGAGGCATAATGCCAAGTTAACTGGCTTGGGCGACTTGTGCTTTAATGGGGTTGTTGTTGTTTAAGATTAAGCCAGCCTTGTGCGGGCACGGGCTCTTGCTCCTGGAGCAGCCCATAGCTGGATTATCTGTAAAAATACAAAAAGAGTTCTTTTGGCAGCTAGTTGTTGAAATGAAAGAGGGTGACAGGCAGAATTGCAACCCCTTTGTACCTTATGGTATCCATCAGTAGGAGAGAAAGCTTTATAATAGTGAGACTCAGCCTTGTTGGAGAGTGCTGAGTAGGAAATGGAACAAGTTTTGTTTGAGGGAAAGGTGGTTTGATGGGGTATTCACCGGAAATGCCCTGTCTGACATCTGTCAAAACTGCGGCGCTCTCCTTTGGTCTTTTCATCTCTGCCGCTAATTCTAGCAGGTATCTTGAGTTGTCATTGAAACTCTGGCAGAGAAGAGTATGGAGGAAAGATTACAAAGAGGTGCTAATGTGGTTGAGAGAGTTGGGATAGTAGGCAGAGATGCAGGTGTAAGGGGGCGGAGACACAGGTGCGAACACTGCAACAAACAAGGACAGGCTAAGAGGTCAGGTCAGATGGACCAGACGTGAGAGGGGGTGAAATTTAACAATCTTCAGCGGTTGATCCCTTTCAATGACTCTCGTGAAATTGAGTAGGGACCGAGCACAATGGCGAAAGGTGAAGGTGGTGGTGGTGGTGGTGCTGGGGGTGGGGGGGGGGGGGGGGGGGGGGTCGACGAAGGTCCTTTAAGTGTTCTACATTCCTCAAATGTTAGGTCGTTGTTAACTTAAGACCGGTGGTTCTTAGTTGGATCTAGGACGGTGGTGCCTGTGAGAAGAGTATGACAAGCATTAGATCAAGTATGACACAACATTAAAATGACATTTTCATGTTTTCGTTTTTAGGACATTGTTAAGGAACAACAGGAATAAACGTTACTTCAAAATATCTCACGGGTCACCAAAAGATCACAACAGCACGGTTTTGCTTTACAAAAATCAGTTCCTCTATTTCTTTCAATTTCCATCATTTGTTTTCTTTCCTCATATTTCAAAACAAGTGTCGGAAGGGCGCTTGTAGCAATATATATACCTATATATCTATAAATATATATATATATATATATATATATATATATATATATATATATAATATATATATATATATATATATATATATATATATATATATATGCACACAATTCAAAACTCAAAACGGCTTTCATTTAGCAGAATAAAGTGCGGTAAAACTGGGATTACCTCATATAAGTACATTTGTAATGACAATGAATAAAAAAAAAAGATTAAAAAGGAGTCCTTTATTTCATTTACTATACAAGTTTTCTCCTCCTCTCTCTTCCATTTTTAGGATTTAAAACATTCCAGGGACTCTGCCTCGCGCAAACAAATGCATCGAACAGTAATGCAACCATGTGAATCGCGTCGCTGTCCTGATATTCACGACACATTTAGGCTCGAAAAAACTGAGAGAGAGAGAGAGAGAGAGAGAGAGAGAGAGAGAGAGAAGAGAGCACATCATATGTGGCACAATGAAGTTAATTACCCAATTAAAATTATCCGATTCCGGGGTAATTTACGTCCTGAATTCGGACGTATCTACATAACCGAGGTTCATTGTTCACCCGATGCCTGGCATTCAATGTCCTGTTTCATACTGTGTTTGATTGATGAATATATCTAACTGAATTTTATGCTCAAATAGGCGTCCGGCCAGTAGATATTTAATTCATCTCCAGAAGTCAGTTACTTTAAAGCTGTTACCAAATCCTAATTTTTTTGTTCACAGAGGATCTGGAATGAAATTGACCGCCTTGTCATGCCGTTCACACTTTTCTTTTGTATTTCCCCTTTGAGGGGACTTCATCATCCTACGTAGCAATACTTTGCACTCAGAATATCAGCGAAGGAAAGATCCTCCTAAACAGGCACCAGAGACTCTCAAGAGCTCCTCTCAGATCTCATTTCCTTCGCCTATTTCACTCCACCGGCAGGAAGAGTAAATTTTAATGCCATCTGAGGCTTCCGAAAAGTTATCAAAACTAGCACATATTGAGGAAAAGTTGTATCACCTGGGCCAAAGGGTATGGGTGAAAGTTACATCGAGTTAGCCTCAATATTACGGGAAAGTTATGATTGGTAACTGTAACTTTTCCTTTTCGATCGGTCAACAATAAGCAATTGTCCAAAACTTTGAAATTGCTGGTGATTCTGTGGAAAGACTTATGAGGAAACCTTTCATTAAAATTGATGGCTCTTATTAACAGGATTATTATATTAAAAAGATTTGCAAGCACATTCTCGCAACTAAGAAATGGGTTTTAAGTATTTTCTACTCCTTATTTGAAGGTTGAGTAGTTCTTACAGTTTTTAAACGAAGCTTCAGATACAGTTGGACCTTAACTATAAACCGGAAGGGTTGAAGCACAGCTTGTGTGACTGCAGACTCCCACTCCACAGAATTATGGGCTAAATTTCATTTCGCCTCCATCGATCAAAGCATTTGTTCAACTGTCCTGAGTGGAGGAGGAGGAGAGCGCAAGGCTCGCAATCTCATCCCATGATACTTAGTATATGACAACTGACCTCATCTCTTGCCTTGTTCTTCATCCCAGCTGGGGCTGGTAACTACTCACAGCTAAGAGTCACAAGTTACGCTAAGTTGTTGCAGTTATCTGATGTATTTACCATAAATTTTCTACAAGTGTCTACTTTCTATTGAAATAGAAATGACGCAGTGTTACAGCAGCTGGAGGAAAATCTTTCTTATATAGATAAAGTCAACAGACGAAACAGACATTATAAACATCTTATTTGCATTGTACTCCGTAGGCATTTCTTTCGCCGATTTGAAGATCAAATCACGCTTCCAGATGTATAATAACATTCCACTGCGGAGAATTTAGGTCACAAGGATGAAGGAATGACAAACTAACTCTGCTTTCTCCGTTTCTGAAGGTTGACTGGTTTACATCTAGAATGACTTTACTACCAAGTAAGTCAGTGAGGATATTATAGAGTGACTTGAACTTTTAATAGCATTCTATAATGCTTATTTATTTATGAATAATTTCAATCTAAGTCATCCATTTGTGCAATGCCAAACTACAAAAAAAACTTGTAATGAAACTTCCTTAGAAACGGAACTCTAAGAGAAAGCTATTTCATTAGCAAACGACCAAAGAAGGGCTTTCTTGTTCGGTATTTTTCCGAAACACGACGCCTCAGGTGAGGCACATTCCGGGAAATAATTTATTCTAGCCGGCTCTTCAACATTTTCTATTTTTTCCTCATTTAACTGAAATATGAAATCTCTTACTGGAAAAGATCATTAAGCAGCCGTTGCCTCCCGTCCGACGATTTTCAGTTCTACAGTTTTCAACCAATTTCCCTGCCCTAATGACGTCATTAAAATGGCTGGAGGCCTTAACGCCACTTGGCTGTTTCATCTATGAGAGGAAGGAAGGAAGGTGGTTGCAGGAACATTTCTAATCTTGGGGGTAGTGCCATCAGTGGACCTCATGCGGTGTACTGTAGGCATTACTTAAGGTCCTTTGCAGCAGGGCTTCGGCTCCTAGCTGCAACCACTTTCGTTCCTTTTACTGTACCTACTTTCATATTCTCTTTCCACCTTCTCCTAACACTTGATTCGTAGTACAACTGCTAGGTTTTCCTGTTACACCTTTCAAATCTTTTACTGTTAATTTCTATTTCACCGCTGAATGGCCTCATAGGTCCCAGTGCTTGGCCTCTGGCCTAAATTTAGAATTTACCTAAACTCATCTCGGCAATACTTGAAGTTGGGATTTTCGAGAGATTCTTTTTTATGTTTGCACGTGGCGGAGGAATTTCGTTTTTTGACATCTGCACTAAACGAGAGAGAGAGAGAGAGAGAGAGAGAGAGAGAGAGAGAGAGAGAGAGAGAGAGAGAGAGAGAGAGAGAGAGAGAAACTTAGTAAAAGCAGGAACGACAACGGGAGCTAAATTCATCTCGTGAGTCTCTTTCGTTCTTCTGACGGTTGATAGGTGCTATCAAGGTTTATAGAATACCTTGGGTACTATATAATAGGGAAAGCGACTTAGCAACTTCTTTTAGAGGTCAGAGCTCCTCTGCGTGGTAGTAAGTTGATATGCATTATACTTAAATCATAGGTAATGAACCTATTGATGCCATTTAAACAGATTTAGGTTACAAGAAATCGTGATAAACTGCATCGTAGTAGACTGCGTTCATTACACGGCTTAACGATGCATGTCTTGACGGAACACAAGAGTAATTTTACAAATTATATAAGCCTGGTCAGATTACAACGTTCTTTAAGGAACATATTCCTGAGCATCCCTTTGTTATCATAGGAAAACTACATACAAGAATTCATAGTGGAAATGTTGCCAGTAAAAAAAGCTTGAAACCACACAGACATACATTATCCTGTATTCATACAAAATAGAAACAGTTTACCTACCTTCCATATATTTCCTATAAAAACAACTTTTTTATTTGCTATCTTTTCATATTAGGATTTTTCAACTGAAAACGGTATTATTTGTGACAGAAAACTGTCCAGCCAGCATTTGGATGGGAAAGGCTGCACGGAAGTTATATCCAATGAGGTTTAAATAATCTCTCCGGGACATCGCTGCAAACTACGGAACCTTTTAACTCTTTTTTTTAGGTTAAGGCCTCTCCAAACTGCATGAAGTCTTGATTACATTCACATGTTTGTTAAATCAAGGAAAGAGTGGCTTTCGCGACCTGCCTCTTGAACACTGAATTCATCGCAGTCATTCGTTAACGTTCAGTGGCTCTGATGAATTTTGAAGTCAATTAATTTAAGGGACCCGACCCGTGAGTTTATTCATTTAGTTGATGTCTCAGGTCGGGGGAGTGAATGGATTTCATAGTAGACCAGGAAACGGCAGTGGATTATTGAAGTGTGATTCATAGCGTATGAAGCAGACCTACAGAACGATCGCCTGAATGTTATACAGAAAAGGAGCAGAAAGAGTGGAAATACAAGTCGTATAAGTAAGAGCAAGGAAACATGTGGCACTCAATTACTGAAACTTAATTACATGTGTAGGTTGCAAAGGCAGGTAATGGAATACCAGGTGAGTAGGCAAGGGAATAGAAAGATGGGAGATGAATGGCGTAGAAGCAAAAGTGAAATACATACGAATTTCAGGTTGTGAACGGGAATAAAAGGAGTGAGCTAGACATCAAGGCACCAGCTCATATTGGACTTTCGGAAGAACTGATTGGATTTTTTTTTCACGAACTATGTACAAGAATGATAGACTTGATCATTGCGAGGATGAGGTTGAAGCCCTACGTCAGGCATTTCAGCATTGCAGCGTGCTGAATTACCCGGTTGAATACAGCACCGACGATCGGCTCCCCTTCCTCGACGTCCTTGTGAGAAAGACGGAAGACGGCCTCCGTACTTCTGTCTACACAAAGAAAACTAATCTTGGACTTGGCCTCAACAGTGACAGCGAGTACCCCGCCAGATTCAAAAGCACGACCGTCAGGGCCTTCGTCAGGAGAGCTCTCTCCCAATGCTCGACCTGGTAGGACACTTATCAGTAACTGGACCGCGCCTCCCAAGTACTCGTGAATAACGGGGATTCCAATAAATTAATCAGTAAAGAAGCCCGCTCAACCCTGGGAAAATGGTACGGTAGTGAGAGCCCGCAGCCACGTCGAAGATAATATCAAGCTGTATTACAAAGCCTTAAATGATCTTCGTGTTTTGGATGATCACATCCGGGAGATAGTCCCTTGATGTTTGGTGCGGGCGTGATTCCGGATAGCCCCCGTGGGCGTGGCAGTAGAGTCTCTGTAAACAGGTTCATACCAACGTTGGTGCAGCTGCAACCGCGTTTCGTACCTGTGGGGAGGGGTTATTTTTTATTATTAGGTGGTACGTCCTCCAATTCTGGTAATATATGATTAAGTCAATTTTCTTGGTGTCGTCGATCGGGACTACATTTTCAGTAATAATCATCTTAACGGAATCCTCTTCTTCACGGCAATGGGAACTCATGATGGTCTGGTATATGATTGTTTGTGGAATTATTAAAATTACAGTCCAAACTTAATGAAATTTTTGTGGGAAAATCTTAAGGTAACTACTTATCTTAAGATTTTCCCATAAAAATTTCATTAAGTTTGGACTGTAATTTTAATAATTCCACAAAAAATCACATACAGTGTGTACTATGCACAATATTTGGCGTCTTTTTAATTTTTTTAGACAGGGGAAAGTATTTAACTTAAACTTTTGACAATTTTACCAACAATAAAGAACTATTTGAACAATAAAAAAGCCTATTTTTGGAGAAAAAATTAGAACGACGAAAAACGACGAACAAAGAACATGCAAAAAGAATTATTAGAATATCTTAAAAACGAAGGAAGTATTAAGAGTTCAAGTGATAAAAACTTACATTTGAGATAATTGCAGTTTTGTGGAGGCAATCGAAATTCTGCTAGAATGCTCCAGCAGCCTAGTATTCTATGTCATTTCTCAGCCTTTTGTTCCTCATCTTGACTTTTATGGGAGCATCCATGGTCTCATCCTTCTTTTTCAAGTATTTTATGAATCCTGATGATGGTTCAATGCCAAAAACATCACATAGATTAGAGCATTCATATCCGGCATTATAATGCCCGACAGCTGTGGCTGCTGCAAACTCAACAAACATTCGTGATACATTTTTGTGTTTTGGGCATATTTTCCATATCCTAGAGTGCACATTTCGTCTGTAGTCAGACGATCATAAATGGCCTTCACTTCTTGCATCTGACGGTCTGTTAGGTGGAAACATACCTTCATTGATTTGTGTGATGGAGGCACTTTACCAAGGGCGAGTTTCCTATTATAAAAGCACCATGAACTAGTTCCTTTGGTGCAAAGGTGATGCATAGGTTTAGCATCAGCTGAAGTACAATGAAGAAAACTAGACATGATTTCATTCCTCAATGCACCACTGGTCGAGCCTACTTTTCTTCTGAGACTGACAGAGAAATAATATTGCAAGTCGTCAATGACACTGCCAGTCAGTTTGTTTCTTCCTCCGAGACCTAATGTCCTTCTTTTCTTAGGAGGTTCATCACTGTCACCATCATCATCTATGATTCTCTTTCGCTTTAGGTTGCGGAGATTTGTGCTAAGTCTTTTGGCCACAAGATTTATGCACTCGGCCTTTGCCACTGGTTTTCCTTCACCATATGGTCCTCTGCCGTCTCTCATTTCAGTCACTGATTTGAATGCCGAGCTATTACCGTCAGTAATGAAGGTTTTGTATTGCATAAATGTTCTTCTGACCGTCCCCAAAATGTCACAGCACTTTCGCCTCCATGGCACCACTGACTGACCCCTCAAAATTTATGTCACAAGTCTCTGGTGAGGAGTAATGTTCATCCACCCACTTTACATACTGACTCTGTGTCATTTACCCTTTCACTAAAACATTTTTTTTTTTTTTTTGGCTACATTTTAGACAAGATTTGCTAAGGGAATGATAATCTAAAATAAGGCCAGTGTCGGCCTCTATCACTGCCCCTATACCATAGTTTGACCTAAGGCCTCGTCTATGCTGTGACCCGTCAAACGTGACACCTACTTCAACAACTTCACCTGGCTCCTTACCAAAATATTTCTTCACAGGCTCTCTTCTTTCCTCTAATATACTTTATGTTTTTTTCAATAGCACACACAGGAATGTATTTCGCATACCTGACGTATGTTAGATGTGTAAAGTGGCTCGAGTTCAAAGCAGAAATCATTCTCTCGACTCCGTTATATCCAATGCCAAGAAGCAAGAAAAACCACATGGATGAAAACCCTTCTATCTTACACTTGTTTCCTCTTTATATATATAACCACAGTTATCACAAATAGCATTCAGATACGTGTCTATTTGATGCCCAACTAATTTTATATTCACTTTATCACTAGAAGGAACAAGGACACCACACCAGAAGCAGTCCACCGTCAACTTCCTAGCCTAGAAGATATCTGTCACCTCCAGATGAAAGTTCGCTACAAGAAAGAGAGAGAGAGAGAGAGAGAGAGAGAGAGAGAGAGAGAGAGAGAGAGAGAGAGAGGTCATTTACAGCTCTCTCTCTCTCTCTCTCTCTCTCTCTCTCTCTCTCTCTCTCTCTTTACAAGCGTAATGCTGCTGAAGAATAATAATAAATAATAATAATGATAGCTTTGCCAGTTGATAAACATAGTTTTTTCTCTTTTGTACATTGAAGAAGAATGTGAATATGATATCTGGCATTTAATTTCATTTGATTCTATAGTTCGAACACTTAGTATAAATCAGCCCATCATCTCTTCTAACCTTGGAAGCCTTCTCATACAATCAACTGCACGTTTCTGAAGTTTTTACTTAACGCTAATGGTGGGTGATAGGGAACACCTATGTAAAGTAGGTTTTTTTCAGTTTAATCTTGTAGAATGATACGAAATAAACAGAAGGCAATATTTAGATGTGACCGTCGGGAGCATTGTCCCGGAAGCAACAATATTCCCAAAATGGTGAAATAGCATTACTACCATGACATGCATCATTAAAGGAGACATTGTTTTTACATATGCATGTGAACGTCATTGTTATTCAGGGAGGTATACTAATTGCACGTAAACATTAGAATCAATTACTCAGCATAAGACAATAAATGCAATTGGAACATAAGCAATGTCTTTCTCTCATTACAAAAGGGCCGTTCATTTACCAATAATAGCCAACTTCACAATTATTATTATTAATATTCTATTAATATTATTGCTGTTAGTTTCCAGTCAGAGGAATCGCCAGTAGATGAATCATCCATTCATTCCATCTTATTCCTTGCTGCTTTCATTCGGCTGCGAATGACTTTTATTTTGGCTGTGGCAGAAAGGAAGCCTCAAACAACAGTCATGTAGGAGGTCCCTGATCCCACTCTCCTGGGAGGGAGAGCAGCCTTTAATTACAATCTCATTTCCCAACAGACGAAAGAACCGATCCGTCTTCATCCATCTCCAGTTTCTTTGGTTGCGATGAGATAGTGACTTAAATCGGAGGATTACCGTAATCCCTCTTTTATCACAAAGCTCTCTCTCTCTCTCTCTCTCTCTCTCTCTCTCTCTCTCTACTCCTTTGTTAAGACCGTTGATCGACGACTCTGCTGCCTCTTCCATCATCGACTGTCCACAAAAGGAATGAGATTCTGAACCTGACGGAGGAAGACGAAGGTGTCGCCGCCTTTTATTTGAGTGTCGAGTCAAACGAAAACCCTTGCGAGGACGAATTCCAAGTTGCTCTTATTCTTTCGCAGTTGTTTTTAACTTCTCGAAACAACACCCGCATCCGAAGATAATCTATACCAAGGTTCTTGGAAACCAGATAGGATTAACAATACCTTTATAGATTCAGTTTTAAAACATCCTATTTCTTCATTGCCAGAGATTTAGTTTTTAAAAAAGAATTTTTATAGTCCGTCAATAAAGCTTTAGTCAGATCAAAAGCGGGAGAGCGATATTACCCCTTATATAAAATTCTCTTATTTCTCGATTTCTTTGACTAAGTGGTCCTTTTTCCTCTTAACTGGACACTTTTTTTTTAATATTATAAATGATTTTTTTTTTACCCACACTCTTATCGACCTCTTAATCTTCAGTTTTCTCTTTTAGAGATTTTGAGCGACGTGCGTTGGGGAGAGGGGGACGAACACCACTTCATAATTGTCTTCTTATAATAGCAGTTCTAGGGACAAATGACTTGAGAAAACGCTTTCTTATATGAACCGAGCGATGCCCTGACATCTTTCTTCAGTTTGTCGGGGTTAATCATTCTCTTTCTTTTCCTTCTGAAGGGGAGAATATTCTTCTTGATCGAACTTGAAGACCGAGGTTTGTGTGGGCGTCCGCTGCAGTGTGGTGATATATATATATATATATATATATATATATATATATATATATATATATATATATATATATATATATATATATATATTTATAGAGAGAGAGAGAGAGAGAGAGAGAGAGAGAGAGAGAGAGAGAGAGCTCCTAATGAGTAATTTAAGAGTGGTTTTACCCCAGTGAAAAGAGGATTGACTCTTCAAGGCCCTCAAGTTTGGATAAATAGATTTTGAAGGACCAGTGAATGCCCTCTTACAATTTTTTCCACTCCCCTTTCTCGCTCTCTCCACTCTAGGTACTCCCCACAACACTCGTCTAGGTATTATATATTGGATTTTAGGTATGTGCCCATTCGTCCTTCCTAAGAGAGAGAGAGAGAGAGAGAGAGAGAGAGAGAGAGATAGAGAGAATCAGGATTTACTGTTCATCGAAAACTTACCGACACTGCCCACTCTAAGCCGGGATCGCCACCTAAGAGCCTTTTTACTTCCTCCGTTTCCCGGTCCTCTTCGATGGCTGTTGACGTTTCTGAATCCTAGTGGATTAAAACGTTTCATTTTCGAGTCCCCTCAACAAACGTTACATCTCAGCGGAAGAAGCTGCACAAGATTTATGCTTTTACATCTTTCGTGTCTTCCTGACCCCTTTATCTGTATATTTTTGTTCTTGGTATTTCCTTTACATGTTGAAAGAATAGATATACAACACACAATGATGTGAGCCTGGTGAGTCATTCACCATATTATTTTAGGATACGTCAAGTTATCAAGAATAGCAGATACCTTGGAATCTTAATTAGAGATTCCTTAAAAAAAGATAATTGTTTATTAAATGGATTCCAAAAACATCACAGAAAATAAAAACAAAAATGGCGTGAATGTGAATACTGGGGAAGAATGATTACCGTATTGATTTATTTCGTGGTTAGATTAAGCCTGAATCCACTGAAAAAGAAAAGGATGATTTGACTGAGTGTCGATGCTCATAAACCACTGGAAAATTGAAGCATCTGTCTCCGGGTATACGAAGTTTGTTGCAGGGATGGCCTGGTTCGGCTGAACTGATATTAGATTTAATGTATCTATTTTCAAACTAAAGTCAATATTCACGTGCTTTGAATTCAATAAGATTGTGATGTGCAATGGAGATCTGCATTGTATTTACATACATATATTACACACATATATATGCTGTAGATACGCATTTTAGATAACACCAAAATATTATATATTATATTATATATAAATATATATATATATATATATAATATATATATATACATAACCACATGAATTACTTGATCACGAAATATATAAAACGTGATGCTACGTATAAATAGAGGTGATGCCACGGAGGAAAATGAAAACACGAGGACTGCCGAGATCTTTCGGTCTTAAGACCGAAGATCTCGGCAGTTTTCTTGTTTTCTTTTATATATATATATATATATATATAATATATTATATAATATTATATATATATATATATAATATATATATATATAAAAGTATAGGCCACGAAGGAAAGATAAACAACGGAGTTTCTGCAAGATCTTTCGACTGAACGTCCCTTACTGCTAAGTAAATGGCGCTGAGTCGAAAGATCTTGGTGAAACTCTGTTGTATATCTTTCCTTCGTGGCTTATACCTTTATGTATGGATTTATCACGTTCCAAATGTATATATATATATCTATATATATATATATATATATATATATATATATATATATATATATATATATATATATTATATATATATATATATGTATATATATATATATAATATATTAATATATATAATATATATAATATATATATCAGATATATATATATATAGATAATAATATATATATATATATATATATATGTATATATATATATATATCTATATATATATATATATATATATATATATATATATATATATATATATATATATATATAGATATATAAATAATATAAAATATATGATATAATATATATATATATATATATATATATATATAAAGATATATGCCACGAAGGAAAAATAAACGAAGGAGTAACTGCGAGACCTTTCGACGTTTCCACGTCCTTTACTGAGCAGAACTGACATACATGGGACAAAAGACAAAACAAGAAGATTCGTGTAACTGACAGATAGGGATTATAAAGAGATTAGTACCTAGAATCCGACGCACCTGGAAACGAGTAACCTTCCCAAACAAGCATAAACAATGGGTGCGATTAAAAGTTTAAGATAAACATCTCAGATACAAGGACAAGACAATTAAAGAATTATAGGTGACAGCTGTTCAGAACTTTGGTAAACAAAGCCATGTTCACAATACATATTCACAATACGTACAGGTTAGACATACATTACAACGAAGATAACTCATTGGGAACTAATTTTTATTTAAGTCTGTAATTATATCTTTGAGGTCATTCCTAAACATGTTACAAATACAAGGGTCTAAATGAAAAAGGCCACGACTAACATTGAAATTACAATGAAAAGTAAGTTGTATTAAAGCAGATTCTAAAAGATTTCGTGATAAGACTCTTGACCTTGCAATTACTGAACTACCAATCCAATTTATTCGGTGGTTGTTTTCACTTAAATGAATGAATATTGCATTAGATGATTAGATGTTTGCCCAGTTTTTTACAGAATATTTATGCTGGCTTAGCCTTACTTCTAGGCCCTTGCTAGACTGTCCGAGATAAAATGAGGGACAATCCATACATGGAATTTTATATATTATGCTGTTGCTTTCTCTGGGGCTATTTTTTATTAACATTCCTTTTAGTGTGTTATTATAGGAGAAAACAAGGTTGACATTAAAAGCTTTTAACAATGATTTAATCTAAACGGATCTTGTGTTCTGACACATTGGTTAATCCTAAACTATCACCTCGTAGAGCAACGAGGTCTGCGAAATCTGCTAAGAATCGCCTAATTGCTCTGCCTATTCCTTATAATCTGCATTAGCCAAGTGATCTCTAAAATCTTGTCACTTAGCTTGCATCTCTGGCTCAGAAAATTCATTTAGCCTTCCTATAACAGCAACAGATTTGTCATCGTTAATCAAATACCCAAATCTGACATTTCACGTATCACCCGTAGACCCTTCATTAACAGAAACTGCCCCTACTATACCCTTAATCTTCTCACTACCTTCCACAATACATACTTGATTGGGCTTTGAGGCGCCTTTTAACTGGATTTTTACCAGATTAGCTCTAAAACAACAGCATCAGCCAAAACCGCTTTATATATAGTACTCATCTGGCTACCACGTATATTGCAATCACGGGACTAATCAATTACCCCAGAATCAACTTTGACACGAACATTATCTGTTGACCAATGTCTCCTTTATCTAAGCTAAGGAACCTTTCGCTTCATTTAAAGCTTCTAGACCACCTGGGAGTTTTTTGGTAGACAAATAATTTGATACTCCCTTGATAAAATCTCTAGAGGTTGGAGAAGAACCCCATCAACCAATCCTGGAAAGGGTTGAATCCCAGCAGCAACTGTGGTGACCTTATGAAGCATATCACCTAACTCTTAACACCGTCGCCTCCTTCCACCATATTACCAGTGTTAACAATCCAGCCTGACTGCAATTCCATAAAATACAATAATATATATATATATATATATATATATATTATATATATATATATATATATATATATATATATATATATATATACATTATTCGAGCTACAGATGGTTTTCAATATCTAATTTGCGCTATCAAGGACATTTGTAGCTCGAATAATTTATAAGAATCACGGTGATGTGATAATTATTCATATATATATATAACAACAACACCTTCCCCTCGAGAAAATAAAAACACAAAAAGAAAGGCTTAAATTTATTTACCACCAAGAACATAAAACCCAAATAACGCTAAGTACTCTCTAATCATAAATGGTACCCCAGTCGCCAGTGTGCAACGGTAGCCGCGAACATATAATTCAGCTTCACCTCAACTGAAGAACAGAAATCAGAAAACAAGTCGGTAGGATGCCCTAACTACAAGGCATTATCTCCAAATAAGGCGTAACAAACCGATAACGTATCACACTCTACATCAAGCCCCCTCCTGCTTTCAAGGAAAGAGAAAAGAGAAAAAAAAGAAAGAAAAGGATGGAGAAATAAAAATACCCCATAACAGAAAAAAAAGAGCTCCCTTACTGCAAAAAAAAAAAAAAAAAAAAAAAAAAAAAAAAAAAAAAAAAAAAAAAAAAAAAATCTCCCACAAAAAGTGACTTATCCAAAGGGAACGCGAAACCACAAGCTGAACAATCACCCTGCATCCACTCTGGTATCACTCTGGTATAAGGGAAAAACTTTCCCTTATACCCGCGACACATGAGTCACACGAGGTACTTGCTTCACTCTAGGTGATGCATTCAATCACTCATCCGACTCCAGTCGCACGTCACCGAACACTAAGTCAGTAACCAACCCAACTACGAATACCAACACTACTGAAAAGTTTCAATTCCCAATACTATTTCTATTTCAAAACAATCCCTTAAAAGGCGCAAACGGTTCATATTCTAGCTGCCACCATGATCTGTTACCGAGGTTCTAACCTCGGCACAGATTCTCAAAGGAAAAAAAAAACAAAAAATACAGTCTCCAAATCTACCATTCCACTCTCTCTCTCTCTCTATCTCTCTCTCTCTCTCCTATAAAACATAAGTAGGAAGTACAGGAAACCCATGTCTACCAAACTAAAGTAATGATTCTACTTATTTCAAAGGGAAGCATTTATATATATATATATATATATATATATATATATATATATATATATATATATATATATATATATATATATATATCTTACGAGATAGAGTCTCATATTCATTTGGTAAGTGTTTAGCCAAAAGTGGCAAGGCAAACTAAGTCTGGTAACACATTCCACTCTCTCTCTCTCCCGACTCGACCCTGACAATAGGCCCCCCCCCCCCCCACTTCTCTCTCTCCTCTCTCTCTCTCTCTCTCTCTCTCATCCATCCATCTTCCCCTTCATCATCTAAGGCCACCAAATCAGAGTCGGAACTACAAAATATACGTTTATTCAAAGTAAAGTACTAACTCAGATTCTTACAGGATAATTAATGGAATGATAACTCACCGTTCAAGTAACTTAGATAATACACTAGTGAGTACACACAATTGTAAAGACAAGGTCAAAAGATTAACCCTCTTACGCCGAAGCCCTAAAAATCAAAACCTCTCCTGTCTGCCGGCGCCGGTTTGGAGTGAGCGCGGAAGTGGAAAAAATAATTTTTTCAAAAAATCACAGCGCGCTTATTTTTAAGGATTAAGAGTTCATTTTTGGCTCATTCTTTTGTCATTTCCTGAAGTTTAGTATGCAATCATCAGAAATGAAAAATAATATCATTATCATATGTAAATAATGCGAGATATGGTAGCGAAAAAAAAAATTCATAGATAATTGTATTCATATCACGCTGTGTAAAAAACGGTCAAAGCTAACGAGTTACTTTTTTTTTCGTTGTATTTTACACTAAATTTCAATCATTTTGATATATAATACATAGTAAAACAATAAAAGCAACACCGGAAAAATATTATCACAAAATGATGTACGAATTCGTAACGCGCGGACGTAAAAAAATGCTATTTTCAAAATTTCACCGTAATTCTAAATATTGTTCTAGAGACTTCCAATTTGTTTCAAAATTAAGACGAATGATTTAATATTACGATACTGTAAGAGTTTTAGATTAGAATTGCAGATTTCGACCATTTCAGACGAGTTAAATTTGACCGAATGTCGAAATTTTTATATATATTTATTTTTATATGCACATATTTCGGAGATGAGAAAAGTTACAACCTTCACTTATTTTTTATTGTATTTTTCATGAATTTGCGCACATTTTGATATATGAAACTCTATAAAACGGCTGATAAGAAAAGGAGCAAATATTAGGATAATGCGATGTACGTATTTCGGAGACTTGCGGCCCGCGAATCGGCGCGCGGAGTGAGGTAAATATATTTTCAAAAAACTTCACCATAAATCACAATATTGCTTCTAGAGACTTCAAATTTGTTTCAAAATGAAGGAAAAAATGACGGAATGGAATACTAGGCCGTAAGAGTTTTAGCTTACAATTGCGTTTTTCAACTATCGGTCGGTAGAGTCAAATTTGACCGAACGTGATTTTTATTTATTTATCGTGATTTATATGCAAATATTTCAAAAAAAAAAAGAGAAAAGCTACAACCTTCAATCATTTTATTTTTAGTTGTATTCTACATGAAATTGCGCCACCATTTTCATATATAACACTTTATGTAACAGCTAATTTTAAATGGTGCAAACATTTCGACAATCGCACAAAAAAAATTCTGATTTTTTCGGAAGAGTTACCGCGCGGACGTAAGGAAAATGTTTTTTTTTTTTTAATAAATTCACCATAAATCGAAATATTGTGCTAGAGACTTCCAAGTCGTTGCAAAATGAAGGTAAATTATTGAATATTAATAGAATATAAGAGTTTTAGCTTACAATTGCGTTTTTTCGACCATTCGTTAAAGTCAAAGTTGACCGAAAGTTGAAATTTTTGCACTTAACGTTATTTATATGAAAATATTTCGAAACTGATAAAAGCTACAACCATGGGTTGTTTGTTGTTGTATTGTGCATGAAATTGCGCACATTTCCATATATAAAACTTTATGTAACGGCAAATTTAAAAGGGTGGCGCAAAACATTAGGACAATCGCACGAAAAAATTTATCGGAAGAGGTTATCACACGAACGTAAGGAAAAAAAAAAGTTTTTTCATAAATTCACCATAAAAACGAATATTGTGCTAGAGACGTCCAATTTGTTGCAAAATGAAGGCAAATAATTGAATATTACTATAATATAAGAATTTTAGCTTACAATTGCGTTTTTCGACCATTTCGGTAGAGTCAAAGTTGACCAAAGGTTGAAATTTTTGCACTTATCGTTATTTATATGAAAATATTTCAAAACTGATAAAAGCTACAATCATGGATATTTTTTTGTTGTATTTTACATGAAATTGCGCACATTTTCATATATAATACTTCATGTAAAGGATAATTTAAAATGGTGCAAAAATTATGTCAAAATGACGAAATAATTTTTGAGATGTGTCACTGATACTTTTTAGTGCAATAAGAAAGAAATTCGCGCTTGTGCGCCTGCGTAGCGATTGTAAACAAAACAACGCCTTGATCCGTGAACTCCCAGCATCCCCCAAGGCGCGTGATTCAAAAGTTTTTTGCTGGTAGGCCTATAAGTATTTTTCCGCGAATTTTAAAAAAAAACTTTTTTGAGCCGACGTATGATACGTCCAATCAGCATACGGGAGACATTTTGACTCGACGTTTAATACGTCCAATCGGCGTAAGAGGGTTAAATGAAATAGAACATCTTTACAATAATGACAAAACACAAAACAAGCCAATCTTTGGCTAAAGCAGAGTAATTCTTACCCATTGCAGCCCAGAATATCACACACAGAAATAGGTAAACTTTCGCAGAGCTATCCCGGCATTCTGCCTTTTCTCCCCATAACTGTCTCCATCGTTCTGGCTAATACATGCCATTAAGAACTGACATAGCTCATACACGTACACATGAATTCACACCCTTCGTCAACGCCCCAGGTAACTGGTTGCAGCCAGTTTTCAAAGGCACCTTGGAAAAGCCCTCATGGCAGTGATATGCTTAGGTAATGATCTTTAACATCACACCACCCAAAAAAGAGTCATCAGCATTCTTAAGCCGTTGCCCAAACTCTCAGTCTCCAGGAAGTTAAAAATGATGAATCTGTACATTCCCCCTTTTTACAGATTAGCTCGGCCACCATCCTGGCTAGCCCCAGCCTAGCCACAGCTCACACAAAACAGCTCATATATAAAAAAAAAACACATTGGCTGGCTCATCAAACACAAACTACAGTAATAACTGCATGTCTCTGGCAGCACACGTAATGTCTATCACGCTTCATCTCCAAAAACCCACACTAGGGCTATAATAACAATTGGGTGTGAAAACTTTTTCTCCAATCTTGAATCTCCCTCTTTGTCTGCAACGGCCTGCACAGACTCGTAGAAACACGCTGTAGGAAGGCGAAAGGTCTCCCTGCGGAAGATATCTAACAGCTTCTGTAGACCCAAAAGCACTGTAGAACTCTGTAGACTTGTAGAAACCCTCGTAATTAGGCATACAACAGCAACATCTCTGCAACGGCTGGTGGGCGTCTTGCTAGCATCGGGGAACGACAATTATGGTGTGTTTGAGTATGTCAGTCAAGTCAACCTTCAATCAAAAAAGAATTAACCCCAGACATACAAATTTTCACAAGTAAAAAAAAGAAAAAAGTAATGAGCCCAAGAAAAAAAAATCACGTAACAAGCCCAGACCCGAAAATCATCACTGGAAAATGTTCTCTCAAGCTCTGATATTTCAACAACCCACAAAATCAGTAAAAACTCACCAATGTCTAACAGCAAAAACCCTTCACTGCTCACATAATCAATCATGATGAGACTTAATGTCAAACGCCCATTATACAATTCACACACCCCAACAAATTACATCTCCCATCCAAAAAGAAATGCTATTTAAAGCTCAATCCCCAATTACATCTCTCATAGGATAAGAAAAAAAAGAAAAAAAATAATAACAGCAATAATAATTCGAAAATTCTCCCCATCACACAATGCATATAATACACATAACCCCGCAATTTCCCCATAAATGCCATATGTATAGTTACGGAATTTTGCCATCGCAACTTTTTATCTATCGGACACGGCCAGAAAGCAACCCCTTACACATGCATTTTCATGAAATGCTATGGTCAACATTTCCAGATATTGCAAAAACTCTGAGCAATCACCACTAGAGGAAAAGAGTCAGCAACAGGATTCATCACAGCACTTTCAGCAAAAATCCACCTGTGGACACATCAGGTGCTTGAACTGCAGCATAAAAATGTCTAGTCAGACTTCCAACTTCAGAAACCCATGATTTTTCAAGAAAAAAAAAGTTCTATGCTGACACCAAGTAAGCACATTTCACAAAATTATCTCCAGGATATGACTAAGGTGCTCAAAAATTGTCTCAAAGACATAACTCTCAC
Organism: Macrobrachium nipponense; assembly: GCF_015104395.2. Classification (NCBI taxonomy): domain Eukaryota; kingdom Metazoa; phylum Arthropoda; class Malacostraca; order Decapoda; family Palaemonidae; genus Macrobrachium; species Macrobrachium nipponense. The sequence continues at coordinate 126,422,935 of NC_087202.1, forward strand.
AAATCATACCGCCCAATTATATAAATAAATTATCAACTATTCGGGATAAAAACTACAGTAAACTCACAATTCAGCAATTATATGCCTCCAAAAATAACTCACTGGTGAACATAAAAAAATACAACATCTCCATAGGACCACAATGCAGTAAATGCCACTCGCCTCCAATTAGTCACGAAACCAAAAAGAACCACAGAACCCTTCTCTTGTCTCGAAAAACTCCAGAAATTCAACTAAAAAATCATAACCAAAAAAAAAAAAAAAGTCACCCCCAAAGATTAATGCCATCTCAATATATATTTATATACCATATATATATATATAGATATATATATATATATATTATATAGATATATATATATTATAAATCGACCATATTAATAATAACACCACTCTGGTGATAAAAATATTTCCTCCATTTAATTAATAACCACACCACCATATTCCCTCTATCTCACCAATAACCACGTGTTAATAAAACCACCACTCCAGCAATAAAAAAAATATTCACCTATGCTTCGGCAAATAAAAAATACTTACCTCTATTTCACCAATAACTCCATGTGGAATAAAAACAAGTTTCCAAAAAAAGATTATTACACTCCAAGCAGGATAATCAAAAATGTAACTCCATCTCCAAAAAAATGCACTCAAAGCATCTAGCTGTCACACTAAAAATATTGCCCCATGTCTCCTCAAAAATTTTCTCCATTTGCAACAAAAATGGCTGCAAAATAATTGAACTAAACATAGCTCTCACCACATAGGCCTAAACTGTGGAATATTTCCAAAAAAATAGAAAATATCAAATGGCCAAAATATTACATCTCCAATTCTCCAGGAAAATAACTCAATGTTATAGTAAAAAACTATAAACTCTCTGTTTAGTATAACTGCTGAGAAAGGCAAAACTTGGCAAATAAAATTCCTCAGGAAATTCTAGAAAAAAACCAACAATGTGCCACAACTCATTATAACAAAACTCCAAATTCAAAGTGTCTAAGCAAAGACTTCTTCATATGCACTATGACATTGACCACTAGAAACTTGACCAAGTTTCCTATCTCTGGCAAAATTGTAACAGCCACAATTGTGCAAGAATCCCACCCTTCTGGAACACAAATATCTAGAAAAAAAAATGTAGTGCCATTTCTTATGCATTCAAAAAAATGCAAAAATTCTCTCATAAATCTCTCTAAAGCACCAAAGAGCTGAAATTATAAACACGTTCCTGAACAATGACTCCAAATCACGAACTGAGATAATAAAAATTCACACAAACTGCTTGGAGGGAAAAATAAATTCAAATTCGCCCATGATAAAATAAAAACTTATGTCAGCGATGGCTAACTTCCAAAAAGGGGAAAAAGAAAAATCAATGGCACTGTTAACTATCCCCGCGACTCACGTAGATGTCAAGCAATTTTCTGCTGAACTCAAAAAAAAAAGAAAAACAAAAAATGTGTCGTTAGTTCCTCCCAAATTAAAAAAAAAACATCACCACCCTTGATAGCATTCCAACACCCATGTTAGTATAAAAAAAATAACACCAATATTAGAACTATCAGCATCAGAATTCGCCAGCTATCAGTAGTATCACCGAATATCAGAATTATCAGTACTCGCTAGTATCACCAAAATTGCTATCATCAAATTCACAAAATCCACCAAAAATTGGTATCACCACCCATAAAATCATTGGCACATCTCCCAAAAATTATTAACACCATGACTCTGACAGAATCCCCCAAAAATATCTCAAGTAATGATAATTCCACTTAAGTACCTCTCGTAAAATATCTCCCACAATAATGATAATAATAATAATTTTCCATAGTAATAATTCTTCTGGAAATATCTCAGGTAAGGGCATTAATATTGCCATTCCTCAGTATTTATCATTATTGCCACACCAAAATCAACACCATTTCCCCAGTATACACCACCATTGCCACACCCAAAAATCAACACCACTCACCGGTATCATCAGATACAACATGAGATACAACACCACTCAGCAACATCGGGCATCACCAGTCAGCACCATTTTAAAGTAATCTCCACAACACCAAGCAAATCTCCATTAAAAAAAATAACCTCCAAACCCCCAATTAGAATTGTGCCCTCCAATATTGCGTAAAAGCATTCTCCAAAGCATAAGGAAAACTTACATCCATATGAATTTCATTTCATTTTCTCTTCACTCAAGATAAAGAAAAAAAAATTTATAAAAAAAACCCCACGGGCATCTCACATCATCAACCAATCATTATCAGCTGATGTCCTTGGCATTGAAATTTCCTTATCCAAGGCCAGACTCGTCCCCCAATACCCCGATACAAAGAGAAAAAAAAAGAAGGAGCTCACCCTCACTAAAAAAAAAAAAGAGCTTCACCCTCCTAGTCAAGCAATGCCCCCGAAGGAAGACCACCAATCGCCCTCCCCTGGCTCTACCCCTCCGTCGGTTCAGCAGAAATTGCGCTGACTACGTAAGAACAAGTGGGCGCTGTATCTCCAGGCAAAATTGTAATTCAAGCAACAGTTTCGTATGTACAAAAACCATTCATATACACACGTATGTATTAAAACAAAGACGAACGCGTCTCTTCTAAACATGCGCCAAGATAAAACTTATCACTTTCTGCTACTTTGAGAGAAATCTATTGTAATCTAAACTGCCTCTTTAAAATAATTCACACACAAAGTAAAAAAAAAAATAATATAACACTCACTTCCTCAAATGGGAGAATACCCAACAGCAAAACCGAGCGCGAGAGAAAAAAAAACATGCTAATGCACACACCATTTGAAAGACTTCGCATTACGGGCAAGAAAACACTTAGCAGCACACAGTCAAAAGATCTCAGTTCTAACTGACTGACTGCCCAACCGAGCCTGAGGCATCACCATGGGCAAATTTGATGACTCTAGTACAATTTCTCTGGCTCAGCACCATACCTACGACTCCAAAAATCTTATGTCCGACGCTTATTAATGACATCCTAACCCTTTAAACAATCAGTCTCTCGGAAAACAGCTTTTTTAAAGCAGTTATTAATCTAACAAAAGGCATAAAAACGGTCCACGTATGCTGCCACCACTCTTACGAGATAGAGTCTCGTATTTCATTTGATAAGCATTTAGCCAAAAGCTGCAAGGCAAACTAAGTCTGGTAACACATTCCCCCTCTCTCATTCACTTGACTCGACCCTGACAATAGCCTCTCTCTCTCTCTCTCTCTCTCTCTCTCTCTCTCTCTCTCTGTCTCTCTCTCTCTCTCTCTCTCTCCATCCATCTTCCCTTTCATCATCTAAGGTCACCAAATCAGAGTCGGAACTGCAAAAATATACGTTTATTCAAAGTAAAGTACTAACTGAATAACTCAGATTCTTACAGGATAATTAATGGAATGATAACTCACAGTTCAAGTAACTTAGATAACCCCCGGTAAATAATAGTCTTAATCAGTAATAGTCAAACACCAATTATCTCCTCTCCACACAGGAAGTAGTCCCCACTCACTAGGACACTTAGTCCCCTCCACTAGATCCGCCTGTTTAACCCTTAAACGCCGAAGCGGTAAAAATCAAAACCTCTCCCGAATGCCGGGGCCAGTTTTGAGTGAGCGCGGAAGCGGAAAAATTTTTTTTTTCAAAATATCACAGCGCACTTAGTTTTGAAGATTAAGAGTTCATTTTTGGCTCCTTTTTTTTTTCATTGCCTGAAGTTTAGTATGCAATCATCAGAAATGATAAAAATTATCATTATCATATATAAATAATGCGATATATGATAGCGCAAAAACAAAAATTTCATATATAATTGTATTCAAATCGCGCTGTGCACAAAACGGTTAAAGGTAACAAGTTACTTTTTTTTTCGTTGTAATGTAAACTAAATTGCAATCTTTTTGGTATATAACACATTGAAAAACGATAAAACTAACACAGAGAAAATATTATCACAAAATGATGCATGAATTTGTAACGCGTGGATGTAAAAAAATATTTATTTTTAAATTCACCATAAATCTAAATATTGTTATAGAGACTTCGAATTTGTTTCAAGATGAAGTTAAATGATGGAATATTACTATACTGTAAGAGTTTTAGCTTACAATTGCAGTTTTCGACCATTTCGGACGAGTTGAAGTTAACCAAATGTCGAAATTTTTTTATAATTTTTTTTATATGCAATTATTTCGGAAATTAGAAAAGCTACAACCTTCAAATATTTTTCCTTTTATTCTACATGAAATTGCACACATTTTCATATATAAAACTCTATGAAATGCCTAATATGAAACAGAGTAAATTTTCCGAGAATGCGATGTACGCAATTCGGAGATTTATGGCGGAGAATCCGCGCGCGGAGGGAAGGAAAGTTTTTTTCATAAATTCACCATAAATCGAAATATTGTGCTAGAGACTTCCAATTTGTTGCAAAATGAAGGTAAATGATTGAATATTACTAAAATATAAGAGGTAGAGTCAAAGTTCACCAAACATGGTTTTTTTCTATTTATCGTGATTTATATGCAAATATTTCGAAAATGAGAAAAGCTACAACCTTCAATTCTACTTGAAATTGTGCACATTTTCATATATAAAACTTTATGTAAAGGCAAACATTACCACAATCGCACATATGATTTTTTCATAAATTCACCATAAATCGAAATATTGTGCTAGAGACTTCCAATTTGTTACAAAATGAAGGTAAATGATTGAATATTACTAAATTATAAGAGTTTTAGCTTAAAATTGCGTTTTTCGATCATTTCGGTAGAGTCAAAATTGACCGAAGGTTGAAAATTTGTCACTTATCATTATTTATATAAAAATATCTCAAAACTGATAAAAGCTACAACCATGGGTTGTTTTTAGTTGTATTCTGCATGAAATTGCGCACATTTCCATATATAAAACTTTATGTAACGGCTAATTTTAAAATGGTGCAAACATTACCACAATCGCATGTATGATTTTTTTCGGAAGAGTTACCGCGCGGATGTAAGGAAAAAGTTTTTTCATAAATTCACCATAAATCGAAATATTATGCTAGAGACTTCCAATTTGTTGCAAAATTAAGGTAAATAGTTGAATATTACTACAATATAAGCGTTTTAGCTTACAATTGCGTTTTTCGACCATTTCGGTAGAGTCAAAGTTGACCGAAGGTTGCGTTTTTCGACCATTTCGGTAGAGTCAAAGTTGACCGAAGGTTGAAATTTTTGCACTTATCGTTATTTATATGGAAATATTTCAAAACTGATAAAAGCTACAATCATGAGTATTTTTTTGTTGTATTTTAAATGAAATTGTGCACATTTTCATATATAGTACTTCATGTAACGAATATTTTAAAACGGTGCAAAAATTATGTCAAAGTGACAAAATAATTTTTGAGATGTGTCACTGATACTTTTTAGTGCGATAAGAAAGAAATTCGCGCTTGCGTGCCTGCGTAACGATTGTAAACAAAACAACGCCTTGATCCGTGAACTCCCAGCATCCCCCAAGGCGTGTGATTCAAAAGTTTTTGGCTGGTAGGCAGTTAAGTATTTTTCCGCGAATTTTTAAAAAAACTTTTTTGAGTCGACGTATGGTAAATCCATTCGGCATATGGGGGACATTTTGACTCGACGTTTAATACGTCCATTCGGCGTTTAAGGGTTAAAAGAGCAGAACACACTAGTGAGTACACACAATTGTAAAGACAAAGTCAAAAGATTAAATGAAATAGAACATCTTTATAATAATGTCAAAACACAAACAAGCCAATCTTTGGCTAAAGCAGAGTAATTCTTACTCATTGCAGCCTGGAATATCACACACAGAAATAGATAAACTTTCGCAGAGCTATCCCGGCATTCTGCCTTGTCTCCCCGTAACTGTCTCCATCGTTCTGGCTAATACATGCCATTAAGAACGGACATAGCTCATACATGTACACATGAATTTACACCCCTCGTCAACGCCCCATATAACTGTTTGCAGCCAGTTTTAAAAGGCACCTTGGACAGGCCCTTATGGCACTGATATGCTTAGGTAAGGAACTTTAACATCACATCACCCAAAAAAGAGTCATCAGTATTCTTAAGCTGTCGCCCGAACTCTCAGTCTCCAGGGAAGTTAAAAATTATGAATCTGTACATTCCCCCTTTTACATATATATATATATATATATAATATATAGTATTTTATATATATATATATATATATATATATATATATATATATATATATATATATATATATATATATATATATATATAATATATATATCTATATATACTATATATGATATATATATATAATATATATATATATATATATATATATATATATATCTATATATATATATATCATATATATATATATATATATATATATATACATATACATTAAGGGAGTCAGGCACTGCACCTTCGCTTGAACTTTTGAAGTTCCAGTTGCGCGACATCCTCCTCAGGGAGACGGTTCCAGTCCAGCGGTGTGGAGGAATAAGGGACCTCTGGAACTGAGAAGTTCGACAGCGAGGCCCATTGGTTGCTCTCAACAGGAAAAGGGGATCAGGGATTAATTGTTAATGTAAAAAATCTCTTTTAAAATACATAACTTATGGAGGAAGATGTACGAAGATCACGATAAAAAAAGGAATAGGAAGAAAAGCCAATTTGTAACAATTGAATATGGACTGGCTTTTAAAAATGACTGCTTTCATTTGCTGCGTTTGGCAGAAAGCATCGATAACCATTGTTGCTCTGATGTGAGTTTGCAGATTTTGGAATCCACGGAATCCTTTAGACTCCATATTTAATGACTAAATGGCCACTGCTGATGTGACAGCCCTTTGAGGGTGACCATAAAGGCAAATAATTAGAACATAAATCGAAAAGAAGTTGTTTCTTTTTCATTTTCGGGAATTATCGTTTCACCAAAAACAAAAGATGACCTCCTTCCGTTGTTGGTGCTAGAAGGGTGGACATTTACCCGTGACATGTTCATTTGGTGTTATCACCACATTGATTTATTTACTCGTCCCTCACATACTATATTTGATATATATATATATAGATATATATATATATATATATATATATATATATATATATATATATATGTATATAATATATATATATATATATATACTATATTTATATATATATATATATAGGATATATATATATATATATCTATCAATGGTTATCGATGCTTTCTGCCAAACGCAGCAATTGAAAGCAGTCATTTTTAAAAGCCAGTCCATATTCAATTGTTACAAATTGGCTTTTCTTCCTATTCCTTTTTTTATCGTGATCTTCGTACATCTTCCTCCATAAGTTATGTATTTTAAAAGAGATTTTTTACATTAACAATTAATCCCTGATCCCCTTTTCCTGTTGAGAGCAACCAATGGGCCTCGCTGTCGAACTTCTCAGTTCCAGAGGTCCCTTATTCCTCACACTGCTGGACTGGAACCGTCTCCCTGAGGAGGATGTCGCGCAACTGGAACTTCAAAAGTTCAAGCGAAGGTGCAGTGCCTGACTCCCTTAATGCTGTTCTCCTGGCATTTTATCTATTTATTGACTTAATACATTATTTTACGTCGTTTTAATAAGTGAGATCTCTTCGTTCTGCAAGTCCCGTTACCTTCTCTTACTACCTATTAAGAACTATAATCTTTGAAAGTTTGAATTACAAGTCATTGGCCCCTTTGGTGGGCTTGTTCCATAAGAATATGGTTCATCTTCTGAATAATAATAATAATAATGGGATTCGTGAGAAGAGATTTAATTTTGTTATTTCCCTATATCCACACAGAAACTGAAAGCCAATTCCTCTGTTTAAACTAACAGAGGATTTTGGTTTCTGTTTCAGATATAATAATATTATGTCTTCTGTCAAATGTTATTATTGTTATTATTCAGAAGGTAAACCTTCTCCTGTTTTTCACACCTCACAATACCCCCGTCCTGCCTTTACGGAAAAGGAGGTTTAATTGAAATCGACCAACGTAAACGTAAATGTATTTCCAGATTGTAATAA
>NC_087202.1:126431482-126446482 GCF_015104395.2 Macrobrachium nipponense
TTATTACAATCTGGAAAATACATTCACGTTCACGTTGGTCGATTTCAATTAAACCTCCTTTACCGTAAAGGCACGACGTGGGTATTGTGAGGTGTGAAAAACAGGAGGAGGTTTACCTTCTGAATAATAATAACAATAATAACATTTGACAGAAGACATATAATATTGTTATTATATCTGGAAACAGAAACCAAAATCCTCTGTTAGTTTAAACAGAGGAATTGGCTTTCTGTTTCTGTGTGGATATAGGGAAATAACAAAATTAAATCTCTTCTCACGAATCCTATTATTATTACTATTATTCAGAAGATGAACCATATTCTTATGGAACAAGCCCACCAAAGGGGCCAATGACTTGTAATTCAAGCTTTCAAAGATTATAGTTCTCAATAGAAGTAAGAGAAGGTAACGTGACTTGCAGAACGAAGAGATCTCACTTATTAAAAAGACAAAAAATAATGTATTAAGTCAATAAATAGATAAAATGCCAGGAGAACAGCATTAAGGGAGTCAAGCACTGCACCTTCGCTTGAACTTTTGAAGTTCCAGTTGCGCGACATCCTCCTCAGGGAGACGGTTCCAGTCCAGCGGTGTGAGGAATAAGGGACCTCTGGAACTGAGAAGTTCGACAGCGAGGCCCATTGGTTGCTCTCGACAGGAAAAGGGGATCAGGGATTAATTGTTAATGTAAAAAATCTCTTTTAAAATGCATAACTTATGGAAGAAGATGTACGAAGATCACGATAAAAAATGGAAATAGGAAGAAAAGCCAATTTGTAAACAATTGAATATGGAAACCGGTACGTGTAAAATGACTGGCCTTTAAAAATGACTGCTTTCATTTGCTGGGTTTGGCAGGAAGCATCGATAACCATTGTTGCTCTGATGCGAGTTTGCAGATTTTTGGAATCCACGGAATCCTTTAGACTCCTATTAATGCTAAATGCACTGCTGATGACAGCCCTTGAGGGTGACCATAAAGGCAAATAATTAGAACATAAATCGAAAAGTTGTTTCTTTTTCATTTTCGGGAATTATTGTTTCACCAAAACAAAAGATGACCTCCTTCCGTTGTTGGTGCTAGAAGGGTGGACATTTACCAGTGACATGTTCATTTGGTGGTTGTACGCTACATTGATTTTATTTACTCGTCCCTCACATACACATTTATGTATGTATATATATACAATATATATATTATATATATATATATATATATATATATACTATATATATTATAATATATCTATATATATATATATATATATATATATATATTGCTACTTTCAAAATGCATATTTCCCCTCTTTGAAATGTCATGTAGATTGTGTAACATTTTTTCAGATTCCTAGATAGCTTAGAATAGGATGTTTTAAATGTGTGTTCAGATTTCGCATTACATGTTGTAAAAGAATATATATATATTAACGTAGAATGTAAAAAGAGAGAGATCTTCTTTGTCTGTTCGAAACTACGAATGTTTAACTTTTATGTCGACACTTTAAGATTAGAGGGTCTGCGAGATCCGTTTGCTTTCCTAAATCTGTCAACGCATGTGATAGCGAGAGAATTGAGTCTTGCGTTGTTATCAAAACATGTCAATCTTAATTGTCGCTCAGCCTCCGTTTCGATCGAGTAGAGTACGTCTTTTTTTTTAACAGACTTGTCTTGTACGTGTATGTCTTTGATCAAAGCCACGTGGAGATTGCACATTTCTTTATGAAGATTGCGTCAGATTTCGAAGCTACTGGAAGCATTCGTGACAAGAACGTTTTGTATCATATCCCCTGTCCAGTTTTGCAAGGGAAGAAGATTTTATTAGATCATAGAACCTCGAGGCGGTTAGATCGCTCTCTCTCTCTCTCTCTCTCTCTCTCTCTCTCTCTCTCCCTCGACATCATTGAGATTATATTAACGTAACGTAAATTGGTCACTCGTAACTTAGAATTTCATATTTGATATTTCTTAGAGTTTATTTAGTGTTATTTAGTTTCTTTTGTGGAATCTGAACAAACATTATTTCGTAACGGCGCCTGGTTTTTGTGAAATTGTGTAAGACAAGACTGCAGCAGAGAAAGAAGTTGGTATACCAAAAAGGTAAAGTGTTATATTTTTATTAGTTGCAACTAATAATGGATAGGGAGTGTGGTTAACTAATAATTGTTAGGAACAGTGGTTAACTAATAACAGGTGGTTATGAAGGTTTGGTAAAAAACTGTTGGTTACAGTGTTTTGAGTGAAAAAGATTTACACTTTTACACATTGCGTATTTTTTGTGTTTTGTGTTTGTTCCATTGTTTGTACACTATTTCATTTTCTTATTGAAGTGTGTCTTTTTATTTTATATTTTCATTTACATTCACAATTTAATTGACTTAGTTATTTTCATTGCTTAATCATTGTACATTTAATTAAATTTAACACTTGTGAATTAATTTGCATTTACTTAGAATTCTTTTCAAGTTTTGTTGTTGTTTAGCACTTGTGAATTAATTTCAAATTTTCAATTATTGCCTAACACTTTTGAATTTCAATTGAATTAATTTTCTTGAATTTTGTGATAAATTAATTTTGATTTAATTTTACTTAATTTGATTCAAGAATTAATTAAACTTTACTTTGTTTTCAAGTAACAGTAATTTTCCCTGATATTGTGAATTTCACTTATAAATTTTGAATTTAATAATAAATTTTTGTATTTAAAATTTTTATAAGTATTTTCATTTATACCAGTATATTTGATTTTGATTATATTTATGTTAGGTAGAAACATAGAGTGGTAATTGATTTGCTTTCCTTCAATTTACTTGAAGTGACTTAGAACCAGGGAAGTACTTAGACTTCTGCAATCAGGGAAATACTTAGACTTTTAAAGTTGTTGTTGGAGTGATTGCCCTTTGGATTAATTTAATTACTTACAAGATTACCTCATACCGTGATGAGGACTTAGTCTGATATTCTGCAATACTGGTAAGTGTTAAGGGATCACTGTTGCTTTTTAGAGTATTCAGTCGTTTAAACGTGTTATGAAGGTTCGGGTGTCTGGTTTTTTGGTGAGGTAATATTTGATGAATGGTAACCAGATACTTGGCACTTCGTAACATTGTTTAATGGTGCCCAGAGACCCGGGAAAGCAGATTTCATTATCACTCTAGAATATACTGGTGGTGTTAGGGATATATTTTGTTAGGAGAGTGACCATATAATTTTGTTTTGCATTTATTGTATTGAATTGTAAGTTGATAACTTAGAGGAAAATGGCTCAGTTCAAGGTTCAGGAATTTTTAGCAGCCCCTTCCATCCAAGTTTTGTCTGAAACCACTCTGACTAGAGCACAGTGGAGCGCTTTAGCAGAGGCATGTGGTGGTTATATGTCTACTAGTATGGTAAAGGCCCAAATAAGATGTATTGCTATGGAATCATTGATAAACTCTGGTAGAATAATTGATGAAGATGAGTTAGAATTGGCTCAAGAGTTATTGAATGTAGCAACGTGCTGATCTCATAAATAAGCAAGCAGAAAAGAAAGAGAAAAGTGATGCAGAGTTAGAGCTTAGACGCATTGAAGCAGAAGAGAATTTGATTAAGCTAAAAATGCAAGCTGAAAGAGAGAGAATGCAAGCTGAAAGAGAAAGAATAGACAGGGGAAAACAAGAAAGAAGAGAAAGAGAAGAAGAAAAAGCAGCAGAAGAGGAAAGAGAAAGGATAAAAGAGGAAAGAGAAATCGCAAGACATGAAAGGGAAATGGAATTGATAAAAGCTAGATCCACATTACCTGTAATACCGTCTAACCCTAACCAAGGTAATCAAGACCCTGTATTTGATGTAGTAAGAGTACAGAAGTTAATCCCTAAGTTTACTGAAGAAGCTCCAGATGAGTTTTTTGATCACTTTGAGAAAGTGGCTTCAGGTATGGGATGGCCAGAGGATAAATGGTCAGTTTTGCTACAAAGTGTCTTAATTGGTAAAGGGAGAAGTGCTTATCTAGCCTTAACAGCTGATCAGTGTAAAGACTACAAGGTACTTAAACACAGTGTGCTACAAGTTTACCATATGACCCCAGAGTACTACAATGAAAGATTCAGAAATTTAAGAAAAGATGAGAGAGAACATTCTTAGATTATGCTTACAAAGTGAGAAGGTGTTTCAAACGTTGGGTAGAAGCTGCTAAAGTTAAAACTTTTGATGAGTTAGAAGAGTTACTTGTTCTTGAACAGTATCTTAAGGGAATTCCTGAACATATAAGAGCCTATTTAAGAGAGAGAGAAGTGAAGAAACTTGACAAAGCTGCTACACTTAGTGAAGATTACAATATAATCAGTAGCAAACGTAATTACAATGTCAAGTACCAGAGTCAACAACGCCCAGGTTTTTAAGTCTTATCCAAATAACAGGAACAAATTTAATGGGAACCTTCAAGTGATACTACTAGAGTACACAGGTATACAACTCAGCAAGCTAATGTGAAATCCTCATCCAGTTTTTCAAGACAGTTACAGAAACCTAATGTTGTCTGTTTCAAGTGAGGAAGAGTAGGACACTACAGTCAAGAGTGTTACCGGAATCAACAGCAGTCAAAACCAGTTGGTCAAGTTGTAAAAGGTGACCAGGTGAAACAAACTACGAAGAGCAGTGTAGGAAAGAATCAGACTCCAGAGAAGAATGAAACTAAACAAGCTGAATGTTTAGCAACCAGTGGAAATGTTACCTCAAGCAGTGAGTGGCTTAGCAGTGTGGAGGCTTTTAAGCCATATATCTATGAGGGTATGCTGTCAACTCAAGAAGGAAGTATGCAGGTACCAGTCAAGATATTATGTGATACAGGGAGTAACCATAGTGTCGTAGTACGTGGTTCTCACCCTCAGTTGGAGAAGAGTCTCACAGGAGATTCAGTTATTTTGAAGGGTATAGGAGGAGAGGAAGTAACTCCTATATGCCGCTTACACCTGTCATGTGAATTGGTGACAGGGAATGTTGATTTTGCTGTAAAGGACTCACTGGCTGTAGAAGGTATACATGTTCTGTTGGGGGAATGAAGTTGGTGGTGTGCCATTTATCCCTTGTCCTATAGTGACAGACAAACCATTGAGGATTAGTCCTACAGTAGAGTTGGAGAAGAATAACCCCCACCTGTTTCCTAGTTGTGTAACTACCAGAAGTATGAAGAGGACTACGACTGCAAGTGAAGAAACTGAGGATTTACACACCCAAGAAGGATCAAGTGAAGGATCTTTGTGCTTAGAAGAATTATTCCAGGGAAGTGAAGTTTCCCATAGTGCTGAAAGAACCTGATGTTCCTGAAGAGACTCCGAGTAGTCAAAGTGTTGCTGAAGACAGTAGTGAAACTACAGTAGCTGAGTTAGCAGATATTGAGAATTCAACCCTTGAAGTTGGTCAAGTGACAAGAGAGAAGCTGATGGACTTGCAGAAGAAGGATGCATCGTTAACTGATTTGTTCTTCAGAGTTGTTGATCGAGAAGAGATGCAACAAACTCCTACCTGTTACTATCTGAAGGAAGGTTTGCTGATGAGGAAGCATAGACCTACAGATATACCAGGAGATGCTGTATGGGGCGAATATCATCAAATTTTGATTCCATATCCATTGAGAAAGCAAGTGGTTGCAGTAGCTCATGAGTCTGAACATATGGGAATCAGGAAGACTGTGGAGAAGATCATGAAATATTTTTTTCTGGCCTGGACTTCACAAAGATGTTAGCAGGTTTTGTCATGAGTGTCATACCTGCCAGATAGCTGGAAAACCAAATGAAACCATCAAGAAAGCCCCCCTACAACCTATAGAAGTTAGAGGAGAACCCTTTAGCAAAGTGATTATAGATATGGTTGGACCATTGCGAAGACAAAGAAAGGAAATGAGTATTGTTGACATTAATGTGTCCTGTGACAAGGTATCCAGAAGCAATCCCTGTCAGAAACATATCTGCCAAGATAGTTGCTGAAAAACTTGTGGAGTTTTTCTCAAAGTTTGGAATACCAGAAATAGTACAAAGTGACAGAGGAACAAACTTTACTTCAAAGTTATTCCAGGATGTGATGAATTTATTAGGAGTGAAACAACAGTTATCCACTGCCTATCATCCAGAAAACTCAAGGTGCCTTGGAAAGGTTCCACCAGACATTGAAAAGTATGCTGACAAAGTATTGTTCTGAGTCAGGAAGAGAATGGGATGTTGGTTTACCATTAATGTTGTTTGAAATTAGGAGTGCTTATCAAGAAAGTATGGGATGTTCACCTAATGAGATGATTTTGAAGAGAAGTTAGAGGACCGTTGAAGATTCTTGCAGAAAATTGGGAAGAAAATCAAGACGGAAAGCCAAGGAGAGTATGTGAAGAACTTAAGGAAAAGGTTTTGAAAGAGTAAGAAAATTCTCTTTAGAAAACTTGAAAATGAGTCAAGAGAAAATGAAAAGGAGATTTGATGCTAAGTCTAAGCTAAGAAGTTTTAGTGTTGGTCAACAAGTGTTAGTGTTCTTACCTGTCAAGAGATTTTCCCTCACTAATAAATTTCAAGGTCCTTACAAGATCATTCAGAAGTTAAGTGATAGAACTTATGTGATTGAAACACCAGAAAGAAGAAGAAAACAAAGGAAGATACATGTGAACCTCTTGAAACCTTATTTCTCAGAAACTAAAACTGAAACTGTATCAGTAACCCAAACAACTTTATCTACAGAAGACGATGATGGCTACGAATTGGGAGCTGCAAACAAGATGAATAATTCTTCAATTTTGGAAAATTTGGAGGATAAACTGAAACATCTAAGTGTTGAACAAGGTGAAGACTTAAGCGAAGTAATTAGAAGTTTTCCAGAAATTTTTTCAGATGTGCCTAGACGTACTGATCTGACTAAGCATGAAATCAAGATTCAAGAAGACGGAAAACCGTTCAAGCAAAGAGCCTATCGCTTATCACCGTTTCATCAAGATGTTTTGAAGAAGGAAGTTGAGTATTTACTGCAACATGGATTAGCAGAACCCAGTTCAAGTCACTTCAGTTCTCCATGTGTGTTGGTGAAGAAACCAGATGGTTTCATTAGGATGTGTACTGATTATAGGAAGCTGAATTCTATCAGTGTGGCTGATAATTATCCTTTGCCTCTTATAGATCAGTTACTTGATAATATTGGGCAAGCCAAGTTTGTTTCCAAGATAGACTTGTTGAAAGGATATCATCAAATTCCTTAGATGAGAATGCGAAGTTGCTGTCAGCTTTTATTACTCCATTTGGACTATATCAGTATACTGTTCTGCCGTTTGGACTGATGAATGCACCCGCAACATTTCAACGAGTGATGGATCAATTGCTAGGATCAATAGAAGGAGTAGGTGTATTACCTAGATGATAACGTGATTTACTCTACAACGTGGGAAGAACATTTGAAGATTCTGAGGAAAGTTTTCAAGAAACTTCAAGAAGCAGGATTAACAGTCAACCTAGAGAAGAGTGAGTTTCGCAAGGCAACTGTACAGTATCTTGGGTTTGAAGTTGGGAAAGGCCTTCTTGCTCCAGTAAATGCTAATGTAGAAGGTATCCATAAGGCTGCCCCACCTACTACCAGGAAACAGCTACAGAGATTTTTGGGGATGGCTGGATTCTATCGTCATTTTTGCCCAAATTTCTCAGCCATAGTAGCTCCCTTGACAGACTTGACTAGTCCCAAAGCTAAGTTTATTTGGACTCCAGAGTGTCAAGAATCCTTTGAGAAGGTAAAAGCCATTTTAACTTCAAGACCAGTACTTCAAGCTCCAGACTTCAACAAGAAATTTGTGATACAAGTTGATGCGTCAGACTGTGTGTTGGAGCTGTTCTACTTCAAGAAGATGAAAATAATATCTACCATCCTGTGTGCTTCATGTGGACAAAGTTGAAAAAACATCAGAAAGTATATTCGACAATCGAGAAGGAAACTTTAGCCTTAATCACCGCATTGAAAAAATTTGAAGTGTATGTGAATAGACCTAGGAATGAAGAAATTTTAGTGTTGTCTGATCCCAATCCACTATCATTTATCCAGAGAATGAAAAACCATAATCAAAGACTGGACCAGGTGGTCTTTTTGCAACAGTATACTTAAGAGTGCAGCACATTAGTGGTAAAAACAATGTAGTTGCTGATTATTTATCTTGTTGCGAATTGTTGGATTCAACACCGTGATAAAAACACTTCTGGGGGGAGGTATATTATATATTGCTACTTTCAAAATGCATATTTCCCCTCTTTGAAATGTCATGTAGATTGTGTAACATTTTTTCAGATTCCTAGATAGCTTAGAATAGGATGTTTTAAATGTGTGTTCAGATTTCGCATTACATGTTGTTAAAGAGTATATATATAATGAACGTAGAATGTAAAAAGAGAGATCTTCTTTGTCTGTTCGAAACTACGAATGTTTAACTTTTATGTCGACACTTTAAGATTAGAGGGTCTGCGAGATCCGTTTGCTTTCCTAAATTTGTCAACGCATGTGATAGCGAGAGAATTGAGTCTTGCGTTGTTATCAAAACATGTCAATCTTAATTGTCGCTCAGCCTCCGTTTCGATCGAGTAAGAGTACGTCTTTTTTTTAATAGACTTGTCTTGTACGTGTATGTCTTTGATCAAAGCCACGTGGAAATTGCACATTTCTTTATGAAGATTGCGTCAGATTTCGAAGCTACTGGAAGCATTCGTGACAAGAACGTTTTGTATCATATCTGCCCTGTCCAGTTTTTGCAAGGGAAGAAGATTTTATTAGATCATAGAACTCGAGGCAGTTAGATCGCTCTCTCTCTCTCTCTCTCTCTCTCCCTCGACATCATTGAGATTATATTAACGTAACGTAAATTGGTCACTCGTAACTTAGAATTTCTATATTTGATATTTCTTAGAGTTTATTTAGTGTTATTTATTTTTTGTTTCTTTTGTGGAATCTGAACAAACATTATTCGTAACGGCGCCTGGTTTTTGTGAAATTGTGTAAGACAAGACTGCAGCAGAGAAAGAAGTTGTATACCAATAAGGTAAAGTGTTATATTTTTATTAGTTGCAACTAATAATGGATAGGGAGTGTGGTTAACTAATAATTGTTAGGAACAGTGGTTAACTAATAACAGGTGGTTATGAGGTTTGGTAAAAACTGTTGGTTATAGTGTTTTGAGTGAAAAAGATTTACACTTTTACACATTGCGTATTTTTTGTGTTTTGTGTTTGTTCCATTGTTTGTACACTATTCATTTTCTTATTGAACGTGTGTCTTTTTTATTTTATATTTTCATTTACATTCCACAATTTAATTGAACTTAGTTTATTTTCATTGCTTAATCATTGTACCATTTAATTAAATTTGTAACACTGTGAATTAATTTGCATTTACTTAGAATTCTTTTCAAGTTTTGTTGTTGTTTAGCACTTGTGAATTAATTTCAAATTTTCAATTATTGCCTAACACTTTTGAATTTCAATTGAATTAATTTTCTTGAATTTTGTGATAAATTAATTTTGATTTAATTTTTTTACTTAACTCTTTCATATCCGCTTAGTTTGAGCACTGTGTCCCCAGATATCCGAGGTGTCTGGGAGCGCTCGACAGTGGGAAAAAATAATTATTTTGAACATTCAGCAAAAATATAAATTTTATGCCAACAACGTTCATTTGCTGTCCTTTTTTTTCTAAATGTTATTATTTTATGGTGGAATAGTCAGAATAAGAGTCCCAGCCCTCTAAATACGAAAAAATGTGAGTTATTTAACAAAAAAACAAAAAAATCTTTACTTTATTTTATATTTTCGTTTCTAACCCAAAACTATGAAAGTCAGGGGAATAAATTATTTTTTATAAGAAAGCCAATAAAATTCCCTAAATATCAACATATAAATCAATGGAAAACTAAAAAGTCGAGCCGGTGAAAAAATTGATAGAAAAGAGGATAAGAAACAGAGTGCTCTGCCCGGCGCATAGTGAGAATTATCGCTAGAAATGTTTTTTTTTTTAAAGCCCTATCTCGGTTATTTCTCATTGAAATTCCTTTGTAAATATACGAAAATGTAGAGGAAACGTTGAAGAATAAAGGGAAGATTAAGAAAAATGGCTTTGGATAGGGCAACAGTTTCATTTTGACGTTATAAATTGATCGAAAAGAAAAAAATTTTACCGTTGTCAACATTAATTGCTAGAATGAAAATTTTTTGAAGAGCCCTATCTCGGTTATTTTTCATAGAAAGTACTTTGTAAATATACGAAAATGTAGAGGAAAAGTTGAAGAATAATGGAAGAGTTAAGAAAAATGGCTTTGGGGTCACTGAGAGGGAAGTGTAGGTGCGATCAGCCGATTTCATTGTGAGAATTTTACTACGCCAGGGATTTGAGCATGCGCAGTACAGAAGCTACTTTGCTGCCGTATTGATACTTGAGATACACGGTCCAAGGTATGATCTAGCCTATGGAAATCGCTACTTGTCCGAAAATAAAAAAAAAATGCCCCTACCACACGTACGAAAAATTTCGGTAAATTTTACGTACCGCTACGTCAGTTGGATAGATAGGGGATAGAGTATTTTTACGTACTATACGTCAGTTGGACATGAAAGGGTTAATTTGATTCAAGAATTAATTAAACTTTACTTTGTTTTCAAGTAACAGTAATTTTCCCTGATATTGTGAATTTCTTATAAATTTTGAATTTGAATAATAAATTTTTGTATTTAAAATTTTTATAAGTATTTTCATTTATACCAGTATATTTGATTTTGATTATATTCATGTTAGGTAGAAACATAGAGTGGTAATTGATTTGCTTTCCTTCAATTTACTTGAAGTGACTTAGAACCATTGAAGTACTTAGACTTCTGCAATCAGGGAAATATTTAGACTTTTAAAGTTGTTGTTGGAGTGATGCCCTTTGATAATTTAATTACTTACAAGATTACCTCACACCTGTTTTGATGAACTTAGTCTGATTTTCTGCTATACTGGTAAGTGTTAAGGGATCACTGTTGCCTTTAGAGTATTCAGTCGTTTAAACGTGTTATGAGGGTTCAGGTGTCTGGTTTTTTTGGTGAGGTAATATTTGATGAATGGTAAACAGATACTTGGCACTTCGTAACAATATATATATAATATTTTACACATATATATATGTATATATATATATATATATATATATATATATACTATATATATATATATATATATATATATATATGTGTGTGTGTGTGTAAAAAGGGGGAATGTACAGATTCATCATTTTTAACTTCCTGGAGACTGAGAGTTCGGGCGACAGCTTATGCTGATGACTCTTTTTAGGGTGGTGTGATGTTAAAGTTCCTTACCTAAGCATATCAGTGCCATGAGAGCTTGTCCAAGGTGCCTTTGAAAACTGGCTGCAACCAGTTGTTACCTGGGGCGTTGACGAAGGGTGTGAATTCATGTGTACGTGTACGAGCTATGTCCGTTCTTAATGGCATGTTTAGCCAGAACGATGGAGACAGTTACGGGGAGAAAAGGCAGAATGCCGGGATAGCTCTGCGAAAGTTTATCTATTTCTGTGTGTGATATTCTGGGCTGCAATGGGTAAGAATTACTCTGCTTTACCCAAAGATTGGCTTGTTTGTGTTTTGACATTATTGTAAAGATGTTCTATTTCATTTAATCTTTTGACTTTGTCTTTACAAGTGTGTGTACTCACTAGTGTGTTCTCCTGTTCTTTTAAACAGGCAGATCTAGTGGAGGGGACTAAGTGTCCTAGTGAGGGGGGACTGCATCCTGTGTGGAGAGGAAATAATTGGTGTTTGACTATTACTGATTATGACTATTATTTACCGGGGGTAACTATTAATTATCCTGTAAGAATCTGAGTTATTCAGTTAGTACTTACTTTGAATAAACATATATTTTTTGTAGTTTCGACTCTGATTTGTGACCTTATTGTGATGAAGGGGAGAGAGAGAGAGAGAGAGAGAGAGAGAGAGAGAGAGAGAGAGAGAGAGAGAGAGAGAGAGAGAGGGGGGGGAGGGCTATTGTCAGGGTCGAGTCGAGAGAGAGAGAGAGAGAGGGGGAATGTGTTACCAGACTTAGTTTGCCTTGCCGCTTTTGGCTAAACGCTTACCAAATGAAATATGAGACTATCTCGTAAGAGTGGTGGCAGCGTACGTGGACCGTTTTTATGCCTTTTGTTAGATTAATAACAGCTTAAAAAAAGCTGTTTTCGGAGAAGACTGATTGTTTAAGGGGTTAGGATGTCATTAATAAGTGTCGGACATGAGATTTTTGGAGTCGTAGGTATGGTACTGAGCCAGAGAAATTGTACTAGAGTCATCAAATTTGCCCATGGTGATGCGTTGGGCTCGGTTGGGCAGTCAGTCGTTAGAACTGAGATCTTTTGAGTGCGTGCTGCTAAGTGTTTTCTCGCCCGTAATGCGGAGTCTTTCAAATGGTGTGTGTATTAGCATGTTTTTTTTTCTCTCGCGCTCGGTTTTGCGGTTGGGTATTCTCCCATTTGAGGAAGTGAGTGTGAATTATTTTAAAGAGGCAGTTTAGATTACAATAGATTTCTCTCAAAGTAGCAGAAAGTGATAAGTTTTATCTTGGCGCATGTTTAGAAGCAACACGTTCGTCTTTGTTTTAATACATACGTGTGTATATGAATGGTTTTCATACATGCAATTTCTGCTGAACCGACGGAGGGTTAGAGCCAGGGGAGGGTGAGTGGTGGTCTTCCTTCGGGGGCATTGCTTGACCGGAGGGTGAAGCTCTTTTTTTTTTTAGTGGGGGTGAACTCCTTTTTTTTTCTCTTTGTGTCGGGGTATTGGGGGACAAGTCTGGGCTTGGATAAGGAAATTTCAATGCCAAGGACATCAGCTGATAATGATTGGTTGATGATGTGAGATGCCCGTGGGTTTTTTTTTAGAAAGATTTTTTTCTTTCTCTTGAGTGAAGAGAAAATGAAATGAAATTCATATGGATGTAAGTTTTCCTTGTGCTTTGGAGAATGCTTTTACGCAATATTGGAGGGCACAATTATAATTGGGATTTGGAGGTTATTTTTTTTAATGGAGATTTGCTTGGTGTTGTGGAGATTAATTTAAAATGGTGCTGACTGGTGCTGCCCGGTCCGTTCCTGAGTGGTGTTGTATCTGATGATACAGATGAGTGGTGTTGATTTTTGGGTGTGGCAATAGTGGTGTATACTGGGGAAATGGTGTTGATTTTGGTGGCAATAATGATAAATACTGGGGAATGGCAATATTAATGCCCTTACCTGAGATATTTCCAGGAGAATTATTACTATGGAGAATTATTATTATCATTATTATGGGAGATATTTTACGAGAGGTACTTAAGTAGAATTATCATTACTTGAGATATTTTGGGGGGTTTCTGTCAGAGTCACGGTGTTAATAATTTTTGGGAGATGTGCCAATGATTTTATGGGTGGTGATACCAATTTTTGGTGGATTTTGTGAATTTGATGATAGTAATTTTGGTGATATTAGCGAGTACTGATAATTCTGATATCTGGTGATACTACTGATAGCTGGCGAATTCTGATGCTGATAGTTCTAATATTGGTGTTATTTTTTTTATACTAACATGGGTGTTGGAATGCTATCAAGGGTGGTGATGTTTTTTTTTTTAATTTGGGAGGAACTAACGACACATTTTTTTGTTTTTCTTTTTTTTTTTGAGTTCAGCAGAAAATTGCTTGACATCTACATGAGTCGCGGGATAGTTAACAGTGCCATTGATTTTTCTTTTTCCCCTTTTTCTTTTGGAAGTTAGCCATCGCTGACATAAGTTTTTTTTTTTCATGGGCGAATTTGAATTTATTTTTCCCTCCAAGCAGTTTGTGTGAATTTTTTTAATATCTCAGTTCGTGATTTGAGTCATTGTTCGGGAACGTGTTTATAATTTCAGCTGTTTGGTGCTGCAGAGAGATTTATGGGAGAATTTTTGCATTTTTCTTAATGCATAAGAAATGGCACTACATTTTTTTTCTGGATATTTGTGTTCCAGAAGGGTGGGTTTCTTGCACAATTGTGTTTGTTACAATTTTGTCAGAGATAGGAAACTTGGTTAAGTTTCTAGTGGCCAATGTCATAGTGCATATGGAGAAGTCTTTGCTTAGACACTTTGAATTTGGAGTTTTGTTATAATGAGTTGTGGCACACTGTTGTTTTTTGCTAGAATTTCCTGAGCAATTTTATTGCCAAGTTTTGCCTTTCTCAGCAGTTATGCTAAACAGAGTTTATAGTTTTTTACTATAACATTGAGTTATTTTCCTGGAGAATTGGAGATGTAATATTTTGGCCATTTGATATTTTATATTTTTTTGGAGATATTCCACAGTTTAGGCCTATGTGGCGAGAGCTATGTTTAGTTCAATTATTTTGCAGCCATTTTTGTTGCAAATGGAGACACCTTTATGAGGAGACATGGGGCAATATTTTTTTAGTGTGTCAGCTGGAGCTTTTGAGTGCATTTTTTTGGTTTTTGGAGGTGGAGTTTTCATTTTTGATTATCCTGCTTGGAGTGTAATAATCTTTTTTGGAGACTTGTTTTATTCCACATGGAGTTATGGTGAAATAGAGGTAAGTATTTTTTATTTGCTGAAACATAGGTGAATATTTTTTTTTATTGCTGGAGTGGTGGTTTTATTAACACGTGGTTATTGGTAAGATAGAGGGAATATGGTGGTGTGGTTATTAATTAAATATAGGAAATATTTTTATCACCAGAGTGGTGTTATTATTAATATGGCGATTTATATATATATGGAGATGGCATTAATCTTTGGGGGTGACTTTCTTTTTTTTTTGTGGTTATGATTTTTGAGTTGAATTTCTGGAGTTTTTCGAGCCAAGAGAAGGGTTCTGTGGTCTTTTTGGTTTCGTGAGTAATTGGAGGCGAGTGGCATTTACTGCATTGTGGTCCTATGGAGATGTTGCATTTTTTTATGTTTCACCGGTGAGTTATTTTTTGGAGGCATATAATTGCTGAATT
>NC_087202.1:126451482-126456935 GCF_015104395.2 Macrobrachium nipponense
CTCAGTGACCTTGGTTGGGTGCTATTCCCTCCCGTACCTTCCACGCTGGGTATATTTTTTTTTCTCCCTAGAATAACACATTACTTCATCCGTGGTATTTTTGGAAAAGTATTTTTTAGAGATAGTATAATTACTTTCTTGTAAATTTATTAAATTCCTTATTCTAACACATAACTGAATATGTACATATTTTCACCTTTTTTTAAAAAATAAAGGCTGTCTATATTTTCAATTTCCAATTTAAAAAATTCTAATTTGTGTTCAAAAATCCATTTGTTTGATTTTTTATCCGAGATAAACAAAATTTTTGTTTACAATTAATAATTATTATTATTTTCCTACAAAATATTTTATTTTTTATATTATTTTTGTTATTTTCTGATTTGAATATAATAATAAAAATGGTGAAATAATAATATAATATATATATATTAAATATACAATAATAAAATAATATAAAGAAAATAATAAAAAACTCTATTTGAAATACAACAGATTTAATGTGTTTAATATCGACTTAATAGTTAAAATGCAATTTATCTTACAAAAAAAAAATAATATTTTACTTCTTATAGGTTAAAAAAAATAAAATATTTTATTATTTATTTATTTATTTACATATATTTCATTAATAAAATTAGTATAACCAATCATTTTGAAAATATCAAATAAATGAGAATTGAATAATTTTGTAAAAAAAATTTACAATTTAGAAGCAAAAAGACTATTTTTATAAAATTTGAAATATTTGAATTATTAATAATTATCTGTGAAATAAAAAGACTTGAACTTTAAACTCAATTTAAACCACCCTCAACTAGGTGTAAATTAAATTGAATAAATAATAAAATATAGTTGCCAGACACACACATATATATATTATGGTTCTATTGTTATCCTTAAAAAGATGTTTGCATTCCTAGCTATAATGACATCTTTTACAGTGAGGCGATTTGAGGGAAAATACACGAGTTTTCCCTCAAATCGCCTCACGTAATATTAAGAAATATTTATATTCTATTTTCACCCCAGAATTAAACCCTGTACAAAAATTTATCATTACAAAAACATTTCTGAGTGGTTTTTAACCTCACACAATCTTTCATACTACTTAATTTAAGATCAATTTTCTTTCTCAAAATATGTTTTATCTTCATCATAATAATCATTATATACAAAATCCCTGCTTATTTATTTATGATAAAAATGGAAATGAAAACCTAACAACGGTATATTTGCAAAACCAGAAGACAAAAGCTAGTTAGGAGAACCTAATTCTAAGAGAGAAAGTATAGTAACAAATGCATTCACAAGAGTACATTTACACATTATGCAACACAGTGCAATAGCAATTTTGGAATCTGCGTTCGTCGCTTTCAGCGATGCTTTAATTTCAAATCACGCGAGCAAGAACAGGTGGTGTTGGAGGCGGGGTTTTATGATGTAAGTAAACCATGCAGAACAACAGATAAGAAACAGTATTGCCACAATGCCTCAATTTTTGTGGGTGAGTATGATAATACGCTTGCGCAACTTTTGGTCGTTTCCGCGGTTTTTTTCTTTGCATGACGGCGGCCGTGAAATTTACTTTTTTATGTGATTCATTGATATAATTACATAATAATGGTGAATGAAAGAAGTGGTGTGATTGGTCACTTAGTGACAATGATTTTGACATACCAAGTCAGGGTTCTGAAGTGATAGCGTAAGTGAGGAATATGATGTTTTGAAAGTGATAGTGATACTGCTATCGGTGGATTTGATCATGCATTCGTCTGGACACGAGCCTACCCGCCGGAAGACATTAGTTCCGGCACGAAATTAGTTTTTACAGAAAGACATACAGGACCAATTAGTGTGCCTCCAAGGAATTCCCAGCCCATTCAATACCATTATATGTTCCTGACTGACAATGTCATTGTTAATATTGTAAAACAAACGTACAAATATGTAGCTGTCGTACTTGCAACCAAAACTGGATGGATTGCTTCTCACAAGCGCAGTCGATTCCGTCGCTGGAATCCTGTGACTGAGGACAAAATAAAAAAATATTTAGGATTGGATTTGTTGGTGGGACTTATTCGTATAAAGGATGAAAGAGAGTATTTGTCTACCTGTCGGGAAAACCCGTATAGCTTCCATTAGATTTTACCCCTGGTGTTGCCAACACTGTGCAAACGCTTCCGAAATTGGCAGGGAACGATTCGTGCCCATTGGACATAAGGCAAACGCAACCATTTCCAGGCAATGTGGGCCAGTCTACGGAAAGCTCTGCCATGCCAGCTGGTCCGGTGGAAATAGAGAAAACACAACCATTTCCAGGCAAGCTGGAATCGTTCCTGGAAATTGAAACAGTGGGGGAAATTGAAAACTTTCCATTAGATTTTACCCCTGGTGTTGCCAACACTGTGCAAACGCTTCCGAAATTGGCAGGGAACGATTCGTGCCCATTGGACATAAGGCAAACGCAACCATTTCCAGGCAATGTGGGCCAGTCTACGGAAAGCTCTGCCATGCCAGCTGGTCCGGTGGAAATAGAGAAAACACAACCATTTCCAGGCAAGATGGAATCGTTCCTGGAAATTGAAACAGTGAGGGAAATTGAAAACTTTCCATTAGATTTTACCCTAATGGAAATGTTTCAGGATGGTGTTGTCAACACTGTGCAAACGCTTCCGAAATTGGCAGGGAACGATTCGTGCCCATTGGACATAAGGCAAACGCAACCATTTCCAGGCAATGTGGGCCAGTCTACGGAAAGCTCTGCCATGCCAGCTGGTCCGGTGGAAATAGAGAAAACACAACCATTTCCAGGCAAGATGGAGAACACTTCGGGGCCGGTGGAAACAGGAGGACAAGTACAACAATTTCCAGTGGAAATAGGCACACAACCAGTTCCAGGAAAGGTGGAGAACACTCCGGGACCGATAGAAATAGACAAAGAACCATTCCTGGAAAAGAATGCCTTGAGGCCAGTAAAAAAAAGGTTCAGTAAAATATTAACCCCAAAAAAAAGACAATATTTATGTAAAACTGTTGATATGGGTAAACATCAGAAACGAAAAGATATAAAAATGAAAATAAAATTATCAAAAAATGCCATGGAGTTACGGGGTAACAACAACACTAGAACATATGATACCTTTTTTGATAATACTGAAGATAATTACAATATCATTAAAGTTAATGATATTTTTAATAATGAAAAATGTGACACTATTATAATATTTAAATTTATAAAACAATCTATTGTAAATAAATCATGCCCGATAGTGTCGTGTGCAGATAAATATTTTAACAATACATCAAAAGTTTTTGTAATTATCGAATTCAGTTTGAATTTCATATATTCTTCATATTATAGGTCTAATTTTGCTGGTGAAAATAATAAATTGAGGGATATTCTTTTAAAAGAAAATTGTATTCCCATACATATTGACATAAATAAATTCTCTCATATGAGTGATATTTTAAATGTATATATATAATTACATGGATTACATGGGAGTGAATAACAAACTGATTATTTAATAACTAAAGATTTTCAGGGAAAAAAAAATTGAATTTGCAATTGAATCTGTCCTTAAATACAAGAAACCAAAAAACAAAAAACAAAAAATGTATGTGGAGTGATTACGTAATAAAATTCTTAAAAAGCTTTAATTGTTATATTTTTTTTTCATCAATAAAAAATAAAATACAGAAACCATTTTCAATTATACCAAGATTGTTTTGGAAGTCTCAAAAGATAAGCAATATATATACATTATGAAAATATAAATGTTTTGTGGAATTCATGCAATTTTGTATATATTATTTCACTTAATTGCAGGAGTTTGTAGCTAAGCAAAACATCGAAACTCAGACCTACAAACAAGAAAATAGAACTGCAAACGAATACTTCCTCGTAGGAGAATATCAAATCAGAAGTTCCTGCTGACCTACGAGGGGTTTGAGACATTTTTTAATAGGGCTATCTTCAATAACGACAGTGACAGTAATGAAATCGGAAAATTTATAGTCGTAGAAAAACGGAAGAAAAAGCGCAACTCTATGGAGTCCCCTAAACAGTATTTGATCGGGAAACACTGACTGTCCACGTGGTGATGGAGTTATTGTTGTTGATACATTACGACGATGCCAGAGGGAAAAATATCGTTCCATAACAAGCAAAATAAAAATCAATATCAAAGCAAATAATTGAAAAGTAACTAGGACAGTGGACGTTATGGATGACAGATAGATTCTGCACAAAAAATTGCATTTTTTACTCTATTAAAATACTTCAGATCGCTTTCATCTTTCGCTTGGCAACATTACACACCTCTAGGATGCAAGGGTAGAGCATGAATGTAATATTAGGTCCAATTGACGCCACTTACCACTACTGTCTCTCTCTCTCTCTCTCTCTCTCTCTCTCTCTCTCTCTCTCTCTGACAAGCATTGTGATGTTGATATAACCCACGTTTTTAAGAGTAAAAATAATTGAAGAAAAAATGTAAAAATATATAAATGTATATGAAGGGTTACTATCGACATAATCATTAAAAAAAACTGTTTTTTCTCCCAATGTTAAGTAAATCTTTAAAAGCCATGTATTCTTGGGTTTAAGATAACCTCTAGCTTCTACACTCAGGATTCTATTTTATCTTTCTTATAAACTCCAATAAACTTGGTTGTTTGTTTTTTATCAGTCTCCTGCCATCAGGAAGCCATTTTTTATGGATGTAAGTTTCGCCTAGTAGTGCTTTCAGAACTAATTTTTTTATAATTTTTTGGTTAGTAAAAGATAATACGGGAAGAATAAAATTCATAAATAAATCAACATCTTTTGAAAAGATAATATATCCTCCAAAAGCGGCCAGTATACGTCGCCAGCCGACACCCCTTATGGCAACTTATAGTGTCCTCATTATCACATACTCAACTTGCACTGCAACACGAATACACTTGTGGTTATATTGAGACAACAGTTTTGGGCTGGAAAAATGAGACAGTCCGTTAAGAAGATCCTGAAAGAGTTCTTATTGTGTAAGAAAGCACAAAATCAACCTCTAAGTCTGCTTGGATTTCCCCCCGTTACCACCCGAACGAGTTAAGCATCAAGTCCGCTAATAAAACTGTCAGCAAATAGTTAAAAACACAACATGGCAACTGTTCTCCCGGTCGCGCTATCTTTTGAGTGCAGGGTGTTTTCAGTTTCTGTATCTTATTCCATATATTTTAACTCATATAAATCTATTAACATACATACGGCCGTTCCCTTTAACCACTGTCACGTATTTATATGTCTGCTCTTTCCAGCCAAATAATAATAATAATAATAATAATTTATCCCTTGGACATAGAATTATCAGCGTGGTGCCATTGGAAAATAACATTCTCTTAGGATAGACACATTTGCATTGTTTCGTGTAAGGAGGTTTATTCGTTGTACATAAAACCCTTTCTTC
>NC_087202.1:126457435-126507435 GCF_015104395.2 Macrobrachium nipponense
GTTTGTAAATCGAAAATTATATTATCATCAGATTCTTAAGGCATTCTTTCTTCATATAAGTAGAGAACTTTGTAAATTCCGAATTATTTTTGAAAGCTCAAATGAGCCTGCTAATTAAAATAAAACAAATAGATGTTTATAAAAGTGATATTTATCTGTAACGCAATACGAATAGTGTGTTAACAGCTTTTGCTAAGCAGATGAACAAATATTAAAAGGGCAGAAATCCCTCTTCTTGGTATGGAAATGATATTAAACATTCCTTGTTTTTTTACATGTAATGTTTCTAGCTTTTCAAGGAAACACCTTAGGCTATAGTCTCTGTCTCTCTCTCTCTCTGTCTCTCTCTCGTATATGTATATATATATATATATATATATATATATATATATATATATATATACATATACGAGAGAGAGACAGAGAGAGAGAGAGACAGAGACTATAGCCTAAGGTGTTTCCTTCAAAAGCTAGAACATTACATGTAAAAAAACAAGGAATGTTTAATATCATTTCCATACCAAGAAGAGGGATTTCTGCCCTTTTAATATTGTTCATCTGCTTAGCAAAAAGCTGTTATATATTATTATTTATATAATTATTATATAATAATAATATATATAATATATATATATATATATATTTTTATATTAAATTAATAAATCTATATATATATATATATATTATTATTATATATATAAATAAATATATTATATATACTATTATATTTATTAATATTATATATATAATAAAATATTAATATTATAATATATATAAATATATATATATAATATTATAATATATATATATATATATAGATATATATATAATATGTGTGTGTGTATTTCAAATTTAAGTTATTATAACCACGATGAAATGTTATAATGAGGATGAGAATATGTCTCACTTTTTTCCTAGTAATTTCAACTCGTCCTTATTTAGGAAATATGACCTTCAAGACCTTCTTTGACCCTCATCTGGTTAAGTTCCTGTATTGAGCAACACCGAATGTTTCTCTGCAGAGGTTGAAAACGTCGATGAGGAAATCATGAGGATAATACTCTGTCCTTTAGGATGGAAACTTACGTAGACAAGAAGGCTCACACCTGATGCTGGAGGAATTGAAATATCAAAAATATGCCTGATGTCATGAACAACTGAGTGACGTCATGAGAAAAAGAATCAGGGATCCTGATGCGGCAATACACCTTCGTGACTTTCAAATAGATGCTGTTTCTGACTTCATCCTTTCAACTTCGGGCTGACATCGCGTCTCTTTGCTTGGGCTGGGAGTATGTCGACAGAAATCAGGCAACTATGTGCGCATGCGCGTTCTATGATTCATCATTAAGGGGGCCGGCCGGCTAATGCCGTTTTTTAACGACAGGACTTTGACATTCGACATTCATACCACTTAATAAGGTGACTTGGGACATCTCCAAACCGCATATGATTTTCGCCTCTGACGTTCGGTTTTGTGACGCCAGGGCAATTTATCCCGAAAATAACCTTTTTTCAAATTCTATCTCCTCCTTTGATATTTAATATTAAGACCTGGGATTACTACCATATATAGATCTGATGTAGACCTCCAATCAAATGGAGAGTTTTTTTTTCTAAAAGTCATTTTTTTGCTAGACATGAATTTTTCAATATGGTAAAAAAATAAACCCTATAAATCACGAGAGAAAAATTTATAAAAAAAACGAAACAAAATTGGAAAAAGGGGCTCTATTTGATTGTTCTATAATGTCTTTCTGAGTTATATACCAAATTCCAATGTTATAGCTTTAAAACTAAGTGAGGAGATAGATTTTGAAGGTCAATAAGTATAGTTTTGAGATACGGCCGTTCAAAGTTTTCCTTCGTATTTCTATAAAGACAATGTTAATAAATAATGATTATTATGATGTATATTTCTTTTTTGTGTATTAATAAACCAAAACTATTTTATTTATCATAATTTAATCATAAATGATGATCCCTTTGCTCATATATCGTAGCCTGGGGCACTGCTTGAGGCAAGATGGGGCACTCCTTCCTACGTAACCCCCTCTCTCCCCTTCACTAACTCGGCTTATTACAGCGAATTTTCTTCTGTATGTTAGCGAGATGTTTTCCTTGTATTTTCTTCTTTGGCATGATGACATTCTTGCCGAAACAAAGATAAACAAACGTAAATGCAAGAGAATGTCAGAGGTGAGACTCGAAGGTGTACTACTCTTTTTACAAAGACAATTTGATAAATCATGAATATTATGAATTTCATATTCCATTTTGGGTATAAAAAAACCAAAAAACTATGTTATTTATCATAAATGAAGATCTCTTTGCTCAAAAATCGTAGCCTTGGGCACAGTGTGACGTGTGCTGTCAGGCAAGAAGGGGACGTTACTAAGCAACCCTCACCCCTCTCTCTTCACTAACTACGCATATATTATGATATTCTGTAATAATACTTGAGCGATTTTTCTTCGTCTGTATGTTAGCGAGATGTTTTCCTTGTCTTGTCCTCATTAGCATGATGAACTTCTTGCCGAAACATACATAAACATACGCAAAAGCAAGCGAATGTCACGAGGCGAAACTCGCACGTATAAACTACTTGAAGTCTATGGTCCAACTGATACATGATTGAACCAGATACTCGCTTATGCGAGCCAAGGAATCTCTACAGATGCCATTTCTCACAATTTCTTTGCCAATAATTATCAAAATTTACGATAACAGAAGAAATATTGCATTTTCTTGTACGGATGAATGTTTTAGGCTTATTGAGTTATGTTTACTAATTACCCTGTAACTACGAAAGTAAGAGGAATTTTGACGAAATATTTCGTATACGTATTCTCAATTGCCATATGAAGCTCCATGAATTTTTTCATGACTGCATTTTTCGCCCTATACCACCACATATACGGGTTCCGGCCGGCCCCCTTAAAGCATAAACGATGCTATGATCTTTGAGTTGCCTTTTTCTGAGCCCATCACTTTATGGGAAAACAGCTGAATGATGAAACACTGTTATGAAAATTTAAACAAAAAGATTTATTTTCAAATTCAAGAATGTACTATTATATATAATTGAAAACAACACAAAATTTAACTAATTCTTGAATTAATATATTAGACAAAATCAAATAAAAAAGTTCAATTTAATAAGAAATTAAATTAATCAAGCAAAATTTAAGCGATTACGAAATACTTAAGATTTGAACAGAAATCAGTTATACAAGTTAAAATTAATTCATAACTAGTAAAGTGTGTAATTAATTCAAATCAAGTACGCGACACTAGATCATTAAGAAACACTGACACTGAAATTAATTAAACAAAATGTGAATGCAAAACCATAAAAACACAAACGTGTAAATATAAAAATTTACCAAAATGAAAAATTTTAAAGAAATAAATAGTTCAAATGAGAACAAAAGTACAAAATGAAAAACGGGAAATAATATATCAATGGTATATTCTCAAGTGATGACTTAAATTGTAAAAATATCGCATTACCTTTCGGCAAAAGTGTTACCAAAAGATACCTTTCACAATATCTGCAGCTGTTTCATAAGAACACACTTTATAGGCCTGTTACAGAACACCCTAATAACCGATGTCACAAGACTTACACAATTATAACCTCGGCATAGATTTCACAAATATAATCCCATAAGGAGTATATCAAACACTAAAAAAATCTTTACGTTACTTTACAAGTTAAAAATCCATCAATCGGGGGAGAGAGAGAGAGAGAGAGAGAGAGAGAGAGCAAAACTTCCTGAAAATGCTTAACAAGATCTTACGCAGAATCATTTTAGGATACAACAATGGTTGAGGCAACATTATGAAACATTGCGCAATTGACATGTGCTTTAGACATATGACAAAAGCGAAGAACCTTACGCGTTCAGTACAACCCCTGCAGGTGGCCCAGAAGCCTGGCATGAAAAAAAAAAAAAAAAAACTAAGAAAAGGTGTGCAAGGTTTCTTATTTCGGTGATGACGGATTTTCAAAACAAAACGAAGAACTAGAGTCTTCATGCATAAGAGACCACGGGAAAAACGCAAATATAATATCAATTACAAGGATTTTAAAATAACAGGCAAAGCTCCGAATGACCACCTGCTGTCAAACTAGCATCTTTTTTTTCTTTCTTTTTTTAATAAAAAAAAAAAACTAGATCCTCAATTAAATACCGAGTCCACGTCAACACCTCTATACCTCTCGTGAGTTTCGTTGGGACCAAAACGGCTCTGATTTATGCCACTCAGCTGCTTATGTCCTCAGCACTTCAGTAGCCATTACTCGTGTCTTTCTTTTTATACTTAATGGGAAAAAAAATTTTCTCGTTTTTTAAATCGGAGTCTATCTTTAATTCTATTGTCTTTTTCCATTTATACTTTGAAAATGGAACACAGGGTCCGGAAACGTCAGCGTAATAAATTACATTGAAAGGAATAAAGAAATTCTCTTCTCCCCAAAGTCGATGGGTGGATCTCTCTCTCTCTCTCTCATCTCTCTCTCTCTCTGTCATTCAACAGTCAACGGTGCTGCCTTGTCGCAGGCAACATGTCTCCTGATTGAAAGCAGCATTCAACATACTTGTTGAAAGCCAGTCAGTCGCAAGCTACATGTTGCCTCGGTGGGAATCCCGCCTTGAGATGATTCATGGTCGTTTTGGTGCCCGTCTTGGTCACTCAGTTTTCTTACTTTGAGGTGTTAGGTTGGTTTTAACTTCCAATATCTATATTTTAACACACACACACACACACACACAGATATATATATGTATATATATATATATATATATATATATATATATATATATATATATATATATATATATATATCATATATTATTCGAACTACAAATGTCCTTTAATATCTAATTCCGAGATAGAGCGAATTAGATGTTAAAGATCATTTGCAGCTCGAATAATTCATTTATGAATTACGGTGATGTGATAATTATTCCAAATCTGGCTACGTTTGTCAAACGTTCAAATTTGCTAACATGGTAGAGGGGGTCGGATATCGATTCTAATCACGAATAACCGAGTTCGACGGTGATTTGTAAGGTCAGAATCGGTATAAACTTATAACCTCACTTGTTAGCCGAATCGCTAACATCAATGTCGTCATGATTCGTCCCTATCCACTGGATGGTGGTTCGATCCCATGAGGGACGAAATTATTATCAACTAACAAATTCCCCTTCGGTTTACATGTATGAAAACATATCAATTCCGAGGTAGAGCGAATTAGATATTAAAGGACATTTGTAGCTCGAATAATAATACATCGAGCTACAAATGTCCTATAATATCTAATTCGTTCTACCTCGGAATTAATATATTTGTTGGATTCGATGGTTCGCGACCGTGAGCTGACAGATTTCCCTTTGGTTAACATATATGAAAATATATTAATTCCACAGTAGAGCGAATTAGATATTAAAGGACATTTGTAGATCTATGTATGTATATGAATCACGGTAATGTGATGGGACTCATATAATAGCTACGTGCGGACAAAAGCACTACAATATTAGTGAGGTCGAAGTGGGTTGATGCCGATTCCAAAAACAACGAACACCTGAGAGTGACAGGTATTTGTAGTTGAGAGGCAGCATCAAGCTTATACCCTCTTGCAGTGGCAGTGTGGTTTAAGGCTTCACTGTGCGTCCTGAATTTGTTGGTTCCATGGTTCACGCCCTTGATCTGACCAATTACTTTTATCGACTAAAAAAATTCCCCATTCGGTGTTAACAAACATGCAAATATATTCATTCTGAGGTAGTGCAAATTAGATTAAAGGACCTTGTAGCTCGATGTATGTATATGAATCATGGTAATGTCATATGACTCTCATATATATAATTATTTTATATATATATTTATTATATATATTTGATATATTATGATAGATTATATATAATATATATATATATGTATATATATATACTATATATATATATATATATATATATATATATATATATATATATATATATATATGAGTCATAGAACACATATTCACTTCTAAACGACCTGGACGTCCAGCTTTCCACAGCCAATGCTGCGGAGTCACTGACCAGCTTGGTCAGGCAAAAAACGCCGGCTGATGGTAGGTTGTATACATGTTGCGACTTGGTGCTCGGAAAGGTTTCCATAGCGAGGAACCTTTAAATGGCCCTTGATAAAAGTCAGCACATAGTTTAACTCTTTTTGATGTTAAATGCATTTATCTTAATTTGTGGTACCAAATTTGAATGCAGTAGGCCCATCATTGACCCTTTGGACCCTAATTCCCAAAGGTGCCCCCCTGCTATCAATATTTTGGTAAGTAAGCTATGACCCCCTTCTCCCCTAGTATCTATAAGGCAAAAGGGCATAGGTCTCATGCCCCTTAATATTGTAGGGAAACTCTCGGGTCGCCGTTCCCATCGGGGTTACCCTCCTTACTACTGAGGGTGTGCCATGGCCCTAAATTGAAAACATGTTTGTACCAATAGAAACACTTCTACATAGTAGATTTCAACTCCGAAAGTTGTATAAAATGAGGGGATATATATATATATATATATATATATATATATATATATATATATATACATATATATATATATAGTTTAACATTTTAGTATGCGTTAAGCCATTGCGTTAAGGCGAACTGGTTACACTCAATCTCTCCCCCTCCCTCTCTCTCTCTCTCAACGTGATCACTGGCATAGCCTTCTCTCTCTCTCTCTCTCTCTCTCTCTCTCTCTCTCTCTCTCTCCATTCCATCAGGTCATCGAATTAGAGTCGGAGTTACAAAAAATATAATATTTATTCAAAGTAAAGCATTAGTTGAATAATTCAAGTTCTTACAAGATTATCAATGGAAAGATAATAGTTCAAGTCTCACAGACAAATAACTCAGATAACCCCCCAGCATTTGAATGTCTTAATCAGTAATTAGTCACACCAATTATCTCTTCTCCAAAATACAGTCCCCTCTCTAGGACATCGGTCCCTAGGACACTCTGTCCCCTCACTAGAACCGCCTGTTTAAAAGACAGAACACACTAGTAAGCACACACACAATTGTAAAGACAAAGTAAAAATATGGAACATCTTTACAAGATATCAAACAAGCCATCCTTTGGCTAAATTATGATAACACTTACCCATTACAGCCAAGAAAATCACACACTCTGTTCAAGGAAACTCTTTGGCACACGCCATCATGGCTCTGCCTTTCTCGCACAGACCTCTCCGTAAGCCTCCCATAGATTTTGGGCTAAAGAGGCCATTATGAACGGAAGAGGCGCACACGTACACACGAACTCACACTCTTCGTCAACACCCAATTAACTGGTCACAGCCAGTTTTCAAAGGCACCTTGAACCAAGCCTAGTGAACTCACATAACTACAGAACGAACGTTGACCCGCTTAAATAAGCATCTTCGTATCACACCATCCAGAAATGATTTACCAGCTTTCTCAGGTCACCCGCTTCGGACTCTGTCTCCATGGGAAGTTAATTAAAAACAATGAATCTAAACACATTCTAAAAAAAGTCACAGCACATCACATCACAATGGCTATTAAATATATTATTAATTATAGCCCTTTTTCATAATATATAATCATCTATATATATGATATATTATATATATATAGATATATATATATTATATATTAAATATAATCTATATATATATATATGTGTGTGTGTGTGTGTGTGTGTGTGTGTGCGTGTTGTGTGGCTGTGTTTTTGTGCTTGGTTTATTAATCTAAAATGAAAGTAACTGTAATTAAAGTCAGGTGCAGCGCCGAATTGGATTATCTATGAATTTAGTAGTTTTCGTTTGGTTCTCGAAAATACGTTTCCGCCTGTTGGATTATATGGATGAAGAGGTTATCCAATTAACTCTGAACGTAATTTTATTTTGTGTAGTACAGACTTGCATTTGCGCAACAAATGGGAAATTGGGTTTGTAGGTCTGATTTCGTATTCTGAGTTTGAAATTAGCTCTAAATCATTTTGATTCGGAATGTTTCCCTTGTGAATAGTCGCTGTAGTTGTGAAACCACCCAGAGTTTGGATTTCTATAACAGAAAGAAGTCAATCAACATATATATATATATATATATATATATATATATATATATATATATATATATATATATATATATATACATACATATATATATATATATATATATATATATATATATATATATATATATATATATATATATATATTTACAAAGAGAGTGATGTCTGTAAGTATTTCATAACCTCCAGCTCCATTGCTTAATGGGTCTCGTAGTGAGAAATCTTGACAAAGCGAAGAAAAACATTTATGGGAGCTGATTCGGTGCAGACGTCCTTCAACTTCGCTAACAATCACTATAATATGAAAATTCGAAGAATAGGGCGTCCTAATAACGTGGGCACCTGGCATCAAAATACTCTCACCTACATTAGATGATGTGTAGCAAAGGGGAAGTCGTTTCTCATTTGCTTCTCAGAGTGAAGGGCCATTCAGGAAAGCCTCATGGTACGGAATAGGACGACGCCCCTTAACACTTTTGCACCTGTGTCAGTTCAGAAGAAAATTAGCTTTCTTTTTGCTTGAAGCCAGGTTGTAAATTCATTAAAACAAAACCATGTAGTATATAGTATATGTATATATATGTAAAATTAAAATTTTGGCTGTCTGTTTGCTCGTTATGCACGCACAGACTATAAAAGCTAGGGCTACAAAATTTGTACCTTAGAATTCTCTCCTCTCGGGAAGGTTTTAGTCAAAATTCGAAATTTGAGAGTCGTTTCTAAGGAGGTCTCCCCCCACCCCACACCGCCCGGGCCCCATTTTCATGCCCATTCGTTTTAGTGTTTAAGGGCCCATTTCGTTGATACATAATCTTTGTATCTTTTATACATCTCCCTTTAACCTCACAACCATGAAATAAAGAGTTTTTAGTGTCATATATAATATATATATATATATATATAATATATATATCTATATATATATATATATAAAACACTAAAATTATTTGCTTCATGTCTGTGAAGTTAAAGGGAGATGTATAAAAGGTACAAAGATTACGTATCAACGAAATGGGCCCTTAAACCAAAGAATATAAGAGGAATTGCTGACTTATTCATCACAATGCAGAAGGCAAATTAGCTTTAATCTGGGAGCTTATTCTCAGGTTTTTAGTGACATATTCAGTGTGCCCAGACGATTATTCTCTGCGCCCAGTTGAGAGGGAACATTTCGAAAAGAATTTTTCTTTTTGTGCCACAAGATGGTAATATTACTCTCACGACTTTAGAATTGTACGCTCTAATAACGATTATTTTCGAGATCATGATTTGATTTTTTTTCCTCTGAAATTTGACCTTCAAAAATTTCGTAATTTTCAAATACTGAAGTGAAATAGGGTCACTTTGAGGATACAAAAAGTTCGCCAGTACCACATATATTACTGTGATGCCTCTCACGTGAGGTCAAAAACAGGTGAGTACCCATTAAAGCTGGTCAGGCTCTAGTAGTCCACCAGAGGGGATTGGACCCTTACCCTTCTTTTTTATGCATTGATACTTTGGGCGTCATTTTGGGTGTGTGTTTGGGATGGAGACAGGAGAGGGGCCTCTGGTTGAAACGTCCAAGTCTTGATCGCGTTATACTAGAGTGAGAGTGCATGAGACAGGGTGGGGTAGAAGCAGTGTTGTCATTTTGGGTAGATCTCGCTCTTTTTCATGAGATTTAGCATAGGGAAAATGCTCCCAGCTATATCAATTCAATACAGCTCTTACATCTCTTAAAAATTCTCCACAATGCACAGAAATTTCAAAACATTTATCGGGGGCGCTTACACCTGCGCCCCCCCCCAACCTACCTCCGGCCAATAGGCTTCGCTTCACTCACCACCCCACCCATACAAGAACTGTCGCCCCCCTCAAGAAAAATGTGAATCGACGCCTCTGATTTGGTACTATTTTTGGGATTCAGAAGGATACACAGTATTCAACCGAAACTAATTTTATTGTATTACAGTGTAAATATACAAAAGGAATTTGAGAAATGTAATTAAAAACATTGCAATATCCTTCCATTTCGACAGTGTTGGAAGCAAGCGAAAATGGTCAATATGGACTGAAGATTTTTTCTGAAGCCAACCTGACTTTCCATTCAAGTGTGGCATTCTTAGCAAATAAAAAAGCTAAAAAATTCTCTAATTCCCTGCTAAATTTCCTCCTAATTCCTAACACATGACTTAATTACCGACGGGTGGCTTAGGAAAAAATTCCCTCGGCACATCACTTCACCAGAGCGCAAAAACGCAACGCAAGCACTTCTTCCCTGAAGTCGCAATATTGTTATACAATTCTCTTTTTTTGGGGGGAACATCAGCCTTACCTTAGTAAGCAATGCCGTTGGAAATGAGGAAAAGGGTCAACATATCCAAATAGCCATTTTTCTTATATACACGTCTGAGTAACGAAACATTAAACATTCGCAAAATATTCTGATTATTTTACTGACAGTTAAGCAACAATTTGATGGATATTTGATGAATGTCATCCACAAATAAATACCAATGGATGACCTCGATGGGGTTCAGTAGAGTGATTCCTGCATGTTATCCAGAGAGAGCTTAATAATGCATTAATATATTGAATACTGAACCATTTAGGTTTAATTTATATTTGTTTTAGGAATTTTTTAAATTTAATTTTCATAAAACTTGTTCAATAATGATTGCAATTTATAAAAAGCTTACACGTGTAAACACACACACACACACACACATATGTGTGTGTGCGTTGTATGTATGTGTATGTATGTATGAAAAGAAAAATCAGTTGAGCCAGCGAAAGTAATAAATACACAGTGAGTAGGAGCAGGAACAAACATGGCGAAGTATTATAATTTATTCCGACGAGTTTCGCATTCAGCTGAATGCATCCTCAGGGTCTGTACAATAAATAATGACGAAAATAAACGATATGAATTTGCAAGTTGTCCTCAAAATCATTTAGAAACTAGTTAAAATGAAAACCAAAACTTCACACAAGTAAAAATACACCAACAATTGACAAAATAGCACGAGAAATTAAAAGCACATATGCTAATTAAAATTTCAGATAGAAAAAAAACAATTAGTAAGCATACCCACCACGGCAAGAGATAAACAAAAACTAAAAAGATTGTAGTACACAAAAACAATAGGCTAAGAAAGATACAAGGGAGTGGAGTGGACTGGTTGTTCAACTTCGGAACAAGCTGTTTGATGAAAAGACTCTCGATGATCAATAGTTCAGATGGCTGGAGTTTCTGACCCACAATAATAAAATCATCATGTTTAATGGGAACTTTACATTTTTCTTATATCTGAACTTTTAATTAGCATATGTGCTTTCAATTTCTTGTGTTTGTTGTTTTTCAATTCTAGTGTACTTTTCCCTATGTGTAAAGTTTTGGTTTTCATTTCATTTGGTTTCTAAATGATTTAGGACAAATTGCAAATTCATTTAAATTTATATTGGATGCATTCAGCTGAAATGCAAAACGCATCGGAATAAATTGTAATACTTTGTCATGTTTGTACCTGCTTCCTGTGCATTTTATTACTCTGGCTGGCTCGCCTCATTTCTCCGTTCATACATATAATCTATATATATATATATATATATATATATATATATATATATATATATATATATATGTGTGTGTGTGTGTGTGTGTGTGTGTGTGTGTGTGTGTGTGTGTGTGTATGCATGCATGTATTACTATATAATAAAAATACTAAAAGTAAGACGGCACAACACGCACACAGACAAAAAAGTGGAGGTCTATGGGGACAGAAACTTTGGAATTGGGATCAAATCTAAACGTCCGATATGAACTGACGTTGCTAAAAATGCCAAGAACTTGAACTGGAAAGGAGTGACGGCCTATTAAGGCAAACGCTCGTTCAAGTGCAAGAAGAGAAGTATATATATCTATATCATATATATATATATATATATATATATATATATTATATATATATATATAATATATATAATATATATATATCCTATATAAAATATATATATATATATATATATATATATAATATATATATAAATATATATATATATATATTATATATATATATATATATATATATATATATATATATATATATATATAAATATATAAATATATATATCGAGCTACAATGTCCTTTAATATCTAATTCGCTCTACCTCGTAATTAATATATTTTCATATATGCTTAACCGAAGGGGAATTTTTTTCTCGATAATAGGCTTGCCTGGACCTGGGCGCGAACCCATGGATCCTTTTAAATCCAGGAACGTCATGGTGAAGCTTTACCTACTACACCACCGCATATATATATATTATATATATATATATATATATATATATATAAATTTTATTATATATATATATATTTACCTATATATATATATATATATATATAATATATATAGTATATATTAATATGAAATATATATATATATATATATATATATATATATATATCCTATATATATATATATATATATATATATATATATATATATATATTGATATATATATATATATATATATATATATATATATTATATATATATATATATATATATATCATATATATATATATATATATATATATATATATATATATATATATATTATATATATATATATATGTATATATATATAAAATTCAACATGAAGGTTAGGCTATTCCTCGGCAGTACAAATCAGAAGGCGTTGAAAAAGACAGCATTAAACATATGTCACTTTATTCTTGTCGCGACGTTTCGAAACCAATGTCTCATCGTCCAGGCTAAAATAAAAGATAAGAAACTGTATACAATACAGCATGAAATTATTTTCGTTGACATAAAAAAACACATTGAATAAGTAATACAAGGAAAGTTACAACATTGAAATACAAGTTACTCTAAAAAATTAAATAAAATAAAATAAAACAAAATACATAAAATAAATTAAAAGGCATTATTAAAATTAGGAGTAGTTAAGAAAAGACACCTTGTCTGAACAACGTTCGGTTGCTGTATGGAAAACGCATTGAAAGTAAACAAGAAGTTTCTTTATAGCTAGAGATTCTAATATTGGAAGGTGGTGTTCGTATGGACTTGATAACAATACTTTAAAATCCTTATAGTTTATACTATTTTTAAAAAATTTCCCATGATTCCTAATATTAGATAGTTCTGGCTTGGACACTTTACACCCTGTACAGAAACCAATACCCATATGTGAATCACATCTCACCTTAAGCAAGTGGCAACGTAAGTTTGCCTATTGCGTCAGCAGCAAGTATAAATATGGGCAATGCCGGATTGCATCAAGGGAGGTAATCTCTCTTTATGACACAACTTATTACCGATAGTCCTAGGGTTCATTAAGACAAACTTAACATCAACAGCTGGAAAATGACTAATCAAAATTCTCCTTAAGTGAGGTAAAAAACAGGTGTCATGCATATAAGGAAATCGTATATAAAACTTGAGTTTCAGGGCCAAAATGTTTTGATGCTGGAGGATGAAATGAAATTTCCAGAGTTTTCCTGGCATATTTCATAAAGAGATTAGGAGGGCAACAATTTGATTTAAAACAATCGTAAAGGATTCCGATTTCTTTGTGGAAAAGAAATGAACATCGGCGCCCCCCACCCCCCACCCCACCCCCACCAAATTTGTTCCTGTTTTCACACCATGTTTCCTGGATGTCCGTGTTGCTGTTTCTCTTTCGGCTCCGATCTACTGGCTTACTACACTTTCGTGACCTAATTCAGCGAAGATACGATCGCCCGTTGCTGCTGACATGTCGCAAGTTGGAGATGATAACTTGAAGAAGTGGTGGAAGGCGAAGCTCGACCTGGAATTTTTACAATATGGCCAACTAAACCATGTTACGTCGAACTTTCTATTAGATTTCGTTTGAAACAAACTATTTTAATTGATTTGATTAAGCTTTGTGTTAGCTCAACTGTATTTAGTTTCAGAGATCAGGTTTAGCGACAAAACTTCGGAATAGCTATGGAGTCACCATTACCTCCGGTGTTGGCTAATTTGTGCATGGAATAGTTTGAAGCTGATAGTTAGCCGTTGTCCTGAGGACATTAAGCCTTTTCTATGGGTCTGATGTGCTGAGGATATCTTTTTAATTATAAAGGTAGTGTTATTCAGTTTAACCGTTTTTAGAATTTTGATAATAACTTGATGCCATACATTAACTTTTTAGTTGAATTTGAGATCGAAAAAAAAATAATTTACCATTTCTGGACGTTCTGGTTCACCATGACCCTGTTACTTTTAACTTTACATTTAGTGTATACAGAAAAGACACCAACGCAGAAACGTACATTTCATTTTTATTCATACCCAGGACCCACTGAGAGGAGGTCGGCCAGACGATGGTCACTTTTTTTTCTTTCTTTCTTTCTATCCCCGTCAACTGAGCCATAGCTTGGCTCAGTCTCGGGCATTTCTGACATGATAATATTCTTTTTTCGGATAAATTTTCTTTGTTAATATTCTTTTCTATTTTATTTAAACACGTATTAGGAAAAACTTTTTTTCTGTCATTGTATTCAACCATATCTAAATATAGGATAATGAAGAATGAAGAGTATATTTGTCTTCTTTGGATATGTTCATGGACTTTTCTGATCAAATTAAAGATTTATGTAATGACAGTTTTCTGTTTGAGACCAAGAGAATAGTGATGGATACTAATACAAGTTCATAATCTGATTAAGTTTGCCTTTATTGATAACAATGACAAATCAAAATACAAGAGAATATATAGTCATAAATCATGCTTCATACGGACATCATATATGTGTGTGTGTGTGTGTGATAATAACATACTGACCTGAAGTATAGGATTACATTTACAACACAAACATTATACAGACATGCTGTAGCCTTTATATATATATATAAAATACATACGGAACTGAAGAATAAAATGCTACATATTAAGTTAATTTTTTGCCTTTCTTGTCCTCTGTCGGATTTGTTTTCAATTTTTGATTGAAATCTAATTGCGTTGTTGAGGTGTCGTATTCTGAAAAATATAGATATCTTGGCAAAGAATTTCAACACATCTTCAGGAATCTCCATTCCAAGGCCTCTTGCAGCTTTTACAAGTTCTTTCTCGAGTGTTTTAAAGCAGTTTTTTCCTAAACGAAGACTTTGCCCGTGAATGGAGTTAAACACCTCTCTTAGCTTTGCTTAATTGCAGGGAGAAGGCTTTAGAGGGAAAATGCAAATAACCCCTACTTTTTTTAATTCGATCCACGAGTTGTCTGAAGTATCACTAGTTTCTTGGTTGCCCAAATGAGGGTATTTGATGGAAAATTTTTCAACTATATAACCACCATATACTTCAGCGCTTCTTCTATATAACGGTGTTGACCGTTTTTTTTCATGTTCACATCATCAATTGACATGTCTTCTTTCATTGACAAATCCAAATTATTTTTACAATCAGGTACCAAATCCTTAAACAAAAGGCTTGGTCATACACACTTCTAACACCAGCTCCCTTTCTTTATTTGATTTAGATTTGCAGATATATTGGCCAACATGTCCTGATTGTTTAAACTTTTCATTTGTGTTAGTTTTTTCACTCATGATTTCAACATTTTTGCCCAGCAAT
Organism: Macrobrachium nipponense; assembly: GCF_015104395.2. Classification (NCBI taxonomy): domain Eukaryota; kingdom Metazoa; phylum Arthropoda; class Malacostraca; order Decapoda; family Palaemonidae; genus Macrobrachium; species Macrobrachium nipponense. The sequence continues at coordinate 126,473,152 of NC_087202.1, forward strand.
AGTGTTCTCATCCTATACTTGAAGTCTACAGGATTTGGATGATCATATGGACCATTCATCTGCCTTATGCAACCAAAGAAATGTTCTAGGCAGTCCTGATTTAGCCTTTGAGTTAAAATATAGTTAATGCCGAAATTGTTTTTCACCATATTGAAAAGTCCAATCAGTGACTTTGACGAAAGTATCACCCCTTTCTGAAATCTATAAATGGATTTGGTTTTCAGAGATTTGACTTTCATTTTACTCACGCAGTCTATTACTTTATTAAGTACATTTGTTTGTTGCTCTATATGCATTCCAAATCCACTGCGCATTTGCAAGTCTCTAGACATATGGTTTGAATTCATGACATCAAACCAGTCATTTATGAGAGATATGAAGTCAGATGTTGGTCTCCAGTTTTCTGATTGCAATAGACCTTTCTCACTAAGATAACTAAGAGCATCGGCACATGATTTTGATAAGTAACTGCACAGCATATTTGACTCGTTTGTCCTTTGGTTGGCCCACTAACACATAAATGCAATTCATTAACTTTGTATGCCAAGACATATTCTGATTTGCTAGAATTAATCATTTCACGAATACTAGAATCTGATACTTCCCATTTTCTAAATAGAAACCAGAATCAAGTGGTTGTTTCTTACAAGCTTTATAAGATGTGGAACATCAGCAAAGACGAATATTTGTCTATCAGCAGCAGGGTTCTTAAAATAAATAAAGTGATCATGAACAGATGACTGCATGTTTATGGTTTATTGTGTCTGCACGACGGCATGCATTTTTCCACTGGCTAATAACTTATCGTCCTTTGGAAAAACGAAAATATTTCACTCCAGTATCTTTTGTTTTTGATTTAGTATTTGAACAGCCGCAAAACGGAGCAGTTAATCGGCATTTTCCTTAAAATCAATCCTTAACATAGAGCAGGATGTTAGTGTCCTTAAACAGGTATGAGGAAGTGACTGAGAGTGTGAGTCAGGTCAGAGTGAGTGAGCCTAAGTGAGGTTTGGCTCAGATGACTCCTAGGTCGGTGAGTCATTGATAATCTCCTGTCTGGCCGACCTCCTCTCAGTGGGTCCTACTCATACCATAGCAAACGTATAGTCTAATGTAATCGTCAACATGGTAACGAGAGGGCTTCGGATTTAGTGATCCACAGTACATAGACAAGGAAATGGAACATATAAGAGAGGTTTTCACGAGACTGGGATACCCAAAATATTTTAAGACCAAGCGTTTACCAAGGCTAGAAAAAACTTTTATAATCCACCGACCGGGAAATATGAATTCAAAAGTAGTTAGTGTATTTCGCTCCCTTATCATCATAGTTTGGAAAGGGTGCAGCATTTTTAAAACAGAACAGGGAAAATAGGTTGAATTTAGCTTTTCGGTATAATAGCTTATTAAATTCGAAGTTGATTAGTTATCATAAAAAAAAGGAAAGATGACGTTGGGGTTTACGTGGTACCTTGTTAAGATTGTAATAGTGTTATTATGGGGAATCAAGCAGGGGATTAGGTATAAGATAAGAAGAACATAAACGATCATGTAGGATGGGATCGAAATATAGTTCAGTTGCCAGACACACGGAGTTAAGGCATGCAATTGACTGGGAGGGGGCGAAAGTAATCGACAGAGATAATAACTTAGGTAAACGCATAGTAGTTGAAGGGGCTCATATTAATATTTTAAAAGAGGACTCTCGCTATAACTCGGAGCAGAGCGGACGTGTCTTGAGCTGCTCCCGCTTTCTGGTGTTTTTGGCCTTGCCTTTGGCTAGACTATAGAAAATGAATGGAAGACACAACTTAAATGCTTTGGGCCCTTTGCGGGCAAACTTAAAAAAAAGGATTCGATTGGATTACATTTTTCCGTGCACCGACTTATGACCTTGTCTGTGAAGTAATTTTTATGCATCTAGGTGTGAAAGAAGAAGACCTTTCCGGCTTTCAGCTAATACTCAACAATAGGGTGATTATATAATTCGCTAATCATACGCGGTTTGAAATGGTAGTATAGGAATATGAGGACAAATATATTGATATTGGTGAAGGTAAGACTGTAAGAGTTATTAATTTGAGTAGCGATTACACATATGTTTCCGTAAGATATGCACCGTTTGATATGGATGATGATTTGGTCATCGGTGTCCTAAGTCGTTACGGTAAGGTGCACTCTCTACGAAACAACAGATTTTCCCACGGAAGAACAAAGGGACTGTTGAACGGTATCCGAACGGCAAGGATGGAGGTAAGGGAAAGCATTCCTTCGTCGGTTAATATATGTGGACACACAGTAACTTTGATTTATCAAGGGCAACCTAAAACTTGTTATAAATGCGGAAGGACGACACATCTAGCTGTTAATTGTACAATGGAAAGCGAATCCAGGTTAAATGTTTTTAACATGGCCGACTTCCCGAATCTTCCTAAATAAATGATGGTCCAGATGCATCAGAATTGTCGAAAGAAGGTGGGAATAAAAACTGGTTTTTTATGTCGAAAGCATCGAATTGGTTGGTTGTGCTGACGAGGAATCAAAGAACGACCAGGGAATGATACACTTGAGAAATAGTATACTTGAAGATAATCAGCGGAGTTGAACTTTTATTTCACAGTCGAACCTAGCCCAAATACTGGTGTGCAGGAAATTGGTGATGAGGTAAGAGGTGATATTAGCGATATTGGTATTTTTAATAGTGAAAAGGATAGTAAGTGCCCTAGACTCCCGGACTCTTTGAGCATTCATTTTCGGGAAGGTTATAGTGAGCAGGGGCAACCTGATGTTCTGCAGATGGAGGTGGATCATTTGCATGTACACAAGGAACAGCTCAGTGATGATGAAGGCTTAAAGGAAATGACCGTTGCTGTGTCAGTTCATAAGAATGATGAGCCCCACAGATGTGATGATCTTGGGGAATGATTCTGATATGGACTTGTGCGAGAATATATTATTACTTGGTAATGAGGATGGATATGAAGAGCGAATCTTAGATACATCAACTGAAAGTCAGTGGAATATTAATATGGAAAGGGTTGGCAAGATGAAACTTACGAGAGAAGTCTTATCACAAGAGAAGAGGAAAGAAACGAATATACAAAGCAACGACAACGTACCGAAAAGAAGTTATGAATTTTTATTTTCTCCATGGCTTTATTAATTGCAACGTTAAATGTCAATGGCTTAAACGATGTACGTAAACAGATGAAGGTGGTATCACTCATGGCACAGTATAAGATAGACATATTATTGATACAAGAACATAATGTGAGAGACCTACGAGTCTTAAACTATTCAAGTAATTGTTGTAATATTGTATTGAACTCGACGGTTTGTTTCAAAGGAGGGACAATGAAATGGAAGGATATAGTGGTTTTGTCAACAGACAGAGATTGTAACGGGCGAATACTGTGTATTAGGGTAAGATTGAACGGTTGCATTATCCCGATTGTAAATGTATATGCCCCTACGGGTTCAGGGAGGACTAGAGAGAGGAGAATAAACCAGCTCTTTCTCTCCCCACTTCAGTGGAGGCCGAAATTGTTGAGCTAAAAAAAATTTCAGCTTTTCCTCTCCCCTGTGGACTATAACCTCTTATATCTATCATCGTGAAAAAGGAAGACTAAAACCTCAAAATATATATATTAATATATATATATATATATATTATATATATATATATATATATATATATATATATATATATATATATATATATTGTAATGTTGCAATGTTCCTTCTCGCTTCCTACCCCCTCCGAGAGTAGTAGCTGTCATTTTCTATCCCAATAATCCCTCCAGCAAGATTGAGCGTTGGGGCGCCTGGGGAGATCACCGAGAACCACAAGACCAGTATCAAAAGAGGCCTCTTATTATCTAAAAAACATTGGAGAAAACAACACCTATTTTTCCAACTCCTGTTTCACCAGACGTATACAAAGAGAGAGAGAGAGAGAGAAGGAGAAGGGAGAGGGAGGAGTTCGAGAGAGAGAGAGAAGAGAGATAGAGAGAGAGAGAGAGAGAAGTTTACATCTGATATCTGGTAAAAAATTCGGTTGCAACCAGAGAACATCCCAAATTAAATGTCCGTTTCGGTATGTCCTTTAACTAAAGTTATAAAATGAATTTTAGTTTGTCTAATATTCAGCTTCTTATATTAAAACTTAATGTTATAATACGCAGATGTGAGTAGGCAGGAAAGCTAGCGGAATTATTAATTTCATTAGCATTCGAACTGGGAACAAATGTTTCAGGTGAACAATTATTTCTGGAAATGCAAAATTATGCCTTAACTTTATCGCTCAGTTCACGTTGATACGATGCAGCAAATACAATATCTCATGTTGCTGCTTACCGGAAACAGATAGGAACACTGAATAAAAAAAAAAAATATATTTCATATTGAAAATGAATTTAAACTTAATTTTTCCTTATGATCATGACGAAATACTGGTAATAACTGATAGTTTTAAATAAGTGATAGTCTCGCTCAAACATTTAAGAACTTCTCCCCTGCATAAAATGAGAGAGAGAGAGACGAGAGAGAGAAGAGACCGAGGAGACGACGAGAGGAGACACCGCAGCCTAGCCAATCATGAATCATAATGTCAATATAAAAAGGATATATATTAACGAACTTTTAGGACTAAATGACACTCGTTTAAAAACAAATTAAACAAACAGGCAACTCCCTTACCTCTCTTTGATGATTATCCTTCTGCATGAGCTAAAAATGCAAACTGGGCTAATGAATCCTCATAGATTCAAAAGTATACTTTTTATTTCCAAATTAGCTAAACATTAAATGGAACCAAATAAATATAAAATGAAGTAAAAAAGAATAAAGTCAGACCACTCAAAAAGAACCGTAAACTGTCATTCTCCTCTCCTGAACAAGATTAAATAAACACATTCCCCTAAATCTCACTGTCTGATTAATTACATCATTTAAATGGTCATCAAGTCTTTAGAGAACCCATTCTCTTATATGGTGCCATGAACCCATCTGAAATAAAGAGGCATATTTATCATATCACTCCAACATGTGAAAGATAATTAAAACCAACGTGTACACACTACACTTCTCTTTCTCTTTTCAAAAGGGTAACTTTTCCAAAGTCTCATGTACTCTATCTTGTGATGGGTGTCCTCGAACCTTCTCCAAAGAGTGTCCCCTCTTTTTTGCATCTCTTATCGTTAGGCCCCATACACCCCACGTTACGAACACACACACAGACACGCCTTTCAGAGTGCCATAGCAACCAAGCGCACTGCATGACCCAATTATGTGATATCTGAAAGGTCGTCAATCTCATATCGCATGGTCACCAATTCTGATTGTTTTTCATTTCAGCACTCTTAGAGGAACCAAGCGCTTGTCACTAAGCGCTCCTGTCTCTAAGCGGAAAAAGCTGAGATTAGCAATTCACCACAACACTTTCTTTTAAGATGGCTCAGCCACCTATGTCTTTTGTGCACTCCTGTCGCACACCACATCAGCAACTGGTATATACTGGTTCATAATGTTTGCAAGATAGCCCCTGTAACACATATTTCGACTATCACTATGGATACCATAACCGCAATCACTGGAATTGTGTAGCGTTCGCCAAAGGAGAATTCATCCGTCTCTAAGATAGGCGGAACTTGAACCGCTTCGTGAGTCCATGTAAGTGTTTCATGAAGACCTTTGTCGAATAGTTGTAGACCAAGGCTGAGCACGTGAACTATCTCAAAACAATTCAGCATGTGCCATTATTCAGTGTCTGCGACCCCTGTAAGTGTATCCAACACCCACTCGTCGCCGAACTCCAGATTCAATGTCTTCCGATGAAGGAATCGTAACCACCACCTCGTTGTCAGGGGGAAAATATCCATGACTTCCATGCAAGTGCGTCTCACACCCACCTCATAGAAGATTGTAGACTCCTGATTTGTCCCAGAACATATCCTGAGACAATCCACCGACGACATCTTGTCCATTGCAAAGGCGATCCATAGCATCGCCGCTCATGTGTAGATTCAACCTCTGGTACTGTAGAACCAAGCTGTTTCTGTCGTCACCATCACGAGAATTTGGGAATTCTCTGAAGTCATCGTGTGTCCGTATTTGAAAAGTCTACATGATCATAGAATAACTAAAGTCTTGCTTTATCACACGAATCTCTCATTAACTAATATACCTAGTCTCAAAGTCAATTATTAAAAATTCCTCACTAAACAAAATATGATCTTTACCCACTGAATCCTTACAAGTAATCCTATATCTGACAAACATCCTATAAAAAAACCATAATGGTCTATACAGCAAAACCCCTGTACTGTTATATAATTAACCACCATGAAATATAATGCCGAATACCCCTTCTATCTGACACATGTACACCGATAAATTATACCTCCTATCTATAATAGAAATGCTATGAAAAGCTTAACCCTGATTACAAACATGCCTCGTAGGAAAAGAAAAAAAAAATAATACTAATTGAACTTTCCCCATTACAAAATGTACACGGAGAAAAAAAAAAAAACAACATATATAATCCAGCACTTTCCCCCATAAATGCAGTATGTATCATTACAGAATTTGCTGCCGCGACATATCCCATCGACCAGAATTGACCCTTTACATACATCCCCATGAAATGTCATAATCGTCATCTCTGAAAACAGTGCAAATCTCCGAGAAATCAACTCCAAAAGGAAAAATCAGCAACCGGTCTCATCACAGCATTATCAGCATTAATCCACTTGTGAATACCTCATGTGCTCAAATTGCACTATAGATTTGTCTAGTCAGACTTGCAACCTCAGAAATCGTTATTCTCCAAATAGCCCAAAAATTCTATACTGATACTATATAATATATAACCACATTCCACAAAATTATCCCTAGGACATCCACAAAGGTACCCAAAAATTGTCCTTGAAAACATAACTTATTCATGAAACAACTACAAGTATATAAAACCGCATAACCACCTCTTTGGGATATAAACCACAGAAAACCACAATTCAACCATTATGTACCGCCAAACATAACCACTAGTGGATATAAAAAATACAACCTCTTCACGAAACCCATAAAAAACCCCAATAACCCCCCCTTGGCTCGTAAAACCACAGATCACTACCAAAAAAGGATAACCATAAAAAAATCCACCGCCAAAGATTATTGCCACAAAAACAAAGAAAAAAATTCAGCCCCAAAAATCCACTACCCAAAAAGCCACCAAAAATTTAGCCCCACTAAGCCCATACACATAGGAACCACCACAGGCGTATCATAATATTTCTGAGCTTAACAGAAATTTGCCATGGTTTTTCTATCTGATTTTTCACGTGAAATAATTAACTCTGATTCTTACGCCAAAACACCACAGTTTGCGCATAGTAAGAAAAATAATAGAAGAAATGAAAGAGAAAAAAAAAACATTAACACATTTCACCATCAATTTGCAAAAACCAGAAAAAAATCAGCAACTGTGCGACATTATATTAGTTACCACAACGAACTCTTTTTGATATATGTGTTAATTTCGACCGACCCGTTTTTCCTCTAAGACTACAATCTGTTTCCAGTCTTCCTCAATGACTCTCAAAGGACCCTCAAATTTGGACCCAATTTGTAATTTAGTTCATTCTCACGTTGATTTTCAGAAATACCTTGTCTCCAACATTGATTTTAGGATAGATGTTTTGCTATTACTTCTTTCTACCATTTCTCGAGTCATGGCCTCGTGATTACGGCTGAGACAAGCATGTCTTTCTCTCGCTGTAGATATTAATGCTTCGATTGTATCTTCATGTGATGAGGTATAGTTAACAGATCGAATGTGCCTCGTGCTGGGCAACCAAACAAAGCTTCAAATGGAGACATTTTAATGGGAATCACTAACCATAGTGTTAATATTATGTCTAACAACATCTATATATCTTGTCCCAGTTTTTATCATTACCACCATAGACAGTCATCCTGAGAGTTTCGAACACTTTCCTGTTTGCTTGTTCACACAATCCATTAGCTTCAGGTCTCTATGGAATAATTGTTACTTTCTGTATCCCCATGACTTCCGCTAAACATTCTAAATTTTTGTTTACAAATTCTCTGCCATTGTCGGTCAATAAAACCTGGGTGAACCATATCTGCAAATGATACCATTGAAGAACTGCTAATAGCTACTTCTTCAGCTGTTTTTTTTAATGCTTAATAAGATGGAAAAATTTCTACTATCCTTGTAAGTTCATCTATTATTACTAACAAGTACTTATTCACATTATCAGATTCACAAAAAATTTCATAGGATATCCATATGTATTCTCTGGAAAGGTCTACTTGGTATCGGATATGACCCTAATTTGCATGAAGTTATCCTTGCAGGTTTGCATGCATTGCATACTGTACAGTTTTTCACAAAATTTTCCACATCTTTCCCCATGTTTTTTCAAATATATTTAGCATGCACCTCATGATACGTTTTTTTCTATCCCAAGTGGTGGACTACCAAACCTGCTATGAACTATATCCAAAAAACCACTGGAATTAGGACTTTCGGAATTACAATCTGTGTTGTGTCTCCTTTACTTTCACTAGTTCTCAATTTATATTTAATTTTCCTGGCCAATAGATTACCTTCTAACTCTAAACCTGAAAAAGGACGTAACTTCTAAGAACGTTTTCCTGACTAATTACCCTCTAAGAAACGCTTTTGCGTCTCGCCAAAATTTCATCTTCATCCTGCCTTTGGCTCTATGAGACCCATATCTCATTGTATAGATTCGCTAGTGACTAGTGCAACTTGAAATCCTTCCGTGTCATAAAAACTTATACTAAGGGCGTCTGCTACTACATTCAATTTGCCTTCTATATATTTGAGCTTTGCATCGAAGTCTCTGATAGTTAGAAACCATCGAGCTCTTTTAGGCGACAAATCGGGCTTATTAAAAAGATCCAAATAATGGCTTGTGGTCTGTGGGAACTTCTACTATATTCCCCATCAGTAGCATTTTGAAATGAACCAAACTTGACACTATTGCAAAGGCTTCTTTATCTATGGTAGCCATTGATCTCTCATTGCTGCCCTTTGTCCTGAACTTCCTGCTATAAAAGGCTATGGGATTGAATTTCCCATCAAACTTCTGCATAAGGCAACCACTATACCCTCCTGACTGGCATCAGTCACTATTGTAAATGGTTTGCTGAAATCTGGAAATTTCAGAACTAGTTTTGAAAGCTCTCAGTCTGGGGTTTCCCCCATTGAAATTGAACGTCTTCCCGCAATATATCTGTTAGTGGAGCTGCTATGTTAGAAAACCCTTTCACAAACTTAAGAAAGAAACTGGCAGTACCCAGGAATGACTTAATTTCTTTCTTTGATCTCGGGGTGCAAAAATTTGCTATTGATTTGACTTTATCGTCGTTTACTCTAACCACCTCCTTGGATATGACATGACCTAAATATGTGATTTGCTTTTTCAAGAACGAACACTTGGCTAGCTTAATTTTCAACCCTGCTAATCTAAGCCTCCTAAGTACTTCATTAAGCACTTCCAGGTGTTGCATGATCGTGTCTGTTGCGACTAAAATATCATCCATATATACAAAAATATTTTTACCCAATAACCCGTGCAAAATGTTCACCAACCTGGTAAAAGTCATCAGACTGCCCGATAAACCGAACGGCATTCGCGTACATTCATAGTGTCCCTTGGGCACTGAAAAAGCCGTATATTCCTTACTACTTTCACTAAGAGGGACCTGCAGAAAACCCTGCGTTAAATCAATTGAGCTATAAATATCATGTCCCCCGATTTCTACAAAAAGATCTGGTATGCATGCGACTGGATAATGGTCAGGGATTGTTTTTCATTTAAACGTCGAAAATCGACGCACACATGGACAGAACTGTCCTTCTTAGGCACTGATAACAGAGGAAAGTTGTATGGCGACACACTAGGCCTAATGATTCCTTCCTCTCCCACCCATTTATGACCTCTTTCTTTACCTGTTCGCTGATTTTGAAAGGGATGCGGTATGCTGGAATATAAATAGGTTTTGTGCCATTCTCTTAGTTTACCTTATGTTCTAACCACATTAGCCAATCCCAGTTTATCACCTTGTAAGACTACTATATCCGCAAATTCTGCCAACAGCTCGCTTACAGCTTCAACATGCTCACTATAATCGCATTAGCTAAATGTTCTCTAAATATTTGCTTCCTTAATTGCATTTCTGCCTTTGAAAACCTCAGATTTCCCTTCTACAACAGACACTGAACCACTGTCATTACTCCAATCTTGGAGATCTACCACATATGTATTCCTTGGTATTTCCTAACTGTATCATTACAGTTCAATAATTCTAACCATGTAACACCAGTGTTTTGATACACTGTTCACTGATGCCGTGCTAATAATCCCTCTTAGTTTCTTGCTACCGTCAATTACACACATTCGTGGGTTTTCTCACTTCCCTCAACTTGAGTTTTACCATAGTCTTTGAACCTGGCATTAACACAACATCCTCTGATAAAACACTTTAATTTTGTGGTTTAGTAACCCCCCGTTCTACTATCCATAAACATCACCACCGTGATTCTCATTACATCCACCCCATTGTTAGTATCAGTAATAATATCATATTAGTATCAATATCAGAATCACCACCCATAATGCCATTGTCACATTCACCAAAATTGTTACCACCGTGGCCTCCAATATCTCGCATAACATTACCGCAGTTATTCCTTGTATCATCACGTGTGGGTTTTGATATTATCCCCCCATATCCCCAGTATCATCCACATTAGCACTGCCAAACACTCCCCTTTTTCAATAATCTTTCATATCCTCAGTTCTAATCACGTCCTCATAAGGAACGAAAAAACACCAGGTATTCCAAACCGTTCTACCATCAACACCCACATGGATCGAATCCTGTGTCTCCTACATGCAGGATGACCCAGCAAAAGTCTGTTGCCCAATGCAACCCTTTCATAACAAAAATGGTTCTATTAACACTCTATCACCGAGAGTGAACCGTATTCGAACACAACTCAGGGTGTTTAATCTATGGGCTTGCACATCAAACACACTGTCTTCTTTGAGGGTTTTAAAGGGTAATGGGAGAACATGGATTGATACAAATTGTGATCCATCAAGTTGATGCTCACGCCAGTATCAATAAATACTGGGATATCAACGTCCTCCACTATTCCATAAACTATAGGCCTGGGCTCTGGGGCATCCCCCACAAGACCACAATGGCACACACAAATCATCTGAACCCTTTTTGTTGATCGGCCTTCTAAAAATTTTGCTGATCCCTTTGACCTCTTAAGTGACCTGCCATGGGAAGTTCTTGTATCATAACTCCCAGAACTTTTGTTTGAGGTGTAGGTCTCGCATTTTTCCATATCTGAGACAGACAAGATTGCCAATAGTGATCCACACTCATACACATTCCACAATATTTATCTCTACACATTTTCTTCGGGTGTCCTAGTTTATTACAATTGTAGCAACGCAACTGCTGTTGCCTTTGATCGATCGATCTTCTATTGTATTCAACTTTTGCCCACATACGGGGAGAAGAAAATTCTGTCTCTTTGTACCGTATTTCTCGGGGACAGTCCCATTAAAAAAATGTATTATCTACAGTGGGACATTTAGACATGTTTCTAAAATTTGGGCATAAATTAATTCTTCGTCTGATGTAGGTTCAATCTTTCATCAAAAACCTATCCACTATTGCATCCGGTACATCCTGCAACAACATCACAAAATGGATCAATTTATGTAAATTGTCAAGTGAGACACTACCCCCTTAACCTACTTAGAGGTTTTCAATTTTTCTATCCATTCTCCCGCCAAGTCAAAAAGCTTTGAGCTATGTTCGATGAGGCTAGTTGTGCCTTTCCTTTTTTATATAGCCCCTTAGATCTCTCACCATATCCCCGTGTTCCTTTGAGCCTCTTAAAACTGCTTGCAAATCAGCCCAGACCGACATTTTGCATATTGAAAGCTCCGGCAATGGAAGGAAAGATCACACCTTATTGAAATCTAACAAAGCTTTTGCCTCTCTGAATGCCTCTACATCATCTGTTATCCCTTTGGTGCTTAAATAATATTGACCCCTTCAATAAAGATTTTCTTCACCGGCTTTGAAAAGAAACCCCGTCCACAACCCCCACGGAACGGACTCAAACACACACTAACATTCATAATGCAGCGAAGCAGAGTCTGCGTACCACTTGAGTCAGCCATTTTGCTCTCTTTACGAAAGCTCTTATACCTTACGATCTTCCCTGACCTCAATAACATTAATGTATTTATACACTCACAAATCCCAATCCAGAAAAATGAATACCAAACATCCCCGATAAAAGATAAAAAACAAACATGCACCGCACCCAGTAAATCACCATATGAACAGCTGTTAATATGAAATACAAGGTCGTGCCCGAAAGGGAAGAAAAAAAAAAAAAAAAAATTCGAGAGAAACCGCTTCACTCAGCAAACCATCTGCCCGGATGCCTCTCTCTACTCTCTGACTCTCACCCTCTCTCTCTCTCTTCTCTCTCTCTCTCTCTCTCACCAGGGCGTAACTCACAATTATCCCCGCCGGATATGTCACCACAAAATCCACTGATGGTCCACCGAATCTTGAGGACTACAAAAGCGCAAACCACTTCTGAGCAAATTAACACCAATTTTAAAAAAGCGAAAAAGAAGAAAGGAAAGGAAACATATGACCGGAGCCCGAACTTGTTTACCCATTGCAAGTAACCTATTCACCACACTCGATAAACACCTTAATATGCCAAAAATTACACTTCACATCTCCGAAACCTGAAACAAAAACTTCACACAAAGCGTTGGCTAGAAACACGGCGGCACATAGAGAGATACGCCAGGTCTGCAACCCTGAGACCCTAATTCCTAACTCAGCAATAATGCGAGTTGCCTGTGACAATATTACATCCCTTCTTCCAAAAAAATATGCCTAATCTAGCTATAGTCTCTTCGGAAGCGTACCTATGGCCTATAAAAAGCTTTTTACTGCTACCACCACCTATTAACGAGCTTTTAGACTAAATGACACTCGTTTAAACAAATTAAACAAACAGGCAACTCCCTCACTCTCTTTGCTGATTATCCTTCTGCATTGAACTAAAAATGCAAACTAGGCTAATGAATCCTCATAGATACAGAAATATACTTTTTATTTCCCAAATTAGTTAAACATTAAATGGAACCAAATGAATATAAAATGGAGTTAAAAGAATAAAGTCTGACGCTCAAAAAGAACCATAAACTGTCATTCTCCTCTCCTGAACAAGATTAAAGTAAACACTTCCCCTAAATCTCACTGTCTGATTAATTACGCCATTTAAATGGTCATTAAGTCTTTAGAGAACCCATTCTCTTATATGGTGCCATGAACCCATCTGAAATAGAGACATATTTATTAGTATATCACTACAACATGTAAATGATACTTAAAACGAACGTGTACACACTACACTTCTCTTTATCTTTTCAAAGGCTAACTTTTCCAAAGTCTCGTGTGCTCTACCTGCGATGGGTGTTCTCGAACCTTCTCCAATGTGTGTTCTATACCACGGCACAGGTAATCAAAGAGTGTACCCTCTTCTTTTGCATCTCTTATTGTTAGGCCCCATACACCACATGCTACGAACACACACACACATGGGCACTCCTTTCGGAGTGCCATAGCAACAGAGCGCGCCGCATAACCCAATTAAGTGATATCTGAAAGGTCGTCAATCTCATATCGCATGTTCACCAATTCTGGCTGTTTTTTCATTTCAGCACTCTTCGAGGAGCCAAGCGCTTGTCACTAAGCGCTCCTGTCTCTAAGCAGAAAATGCTGAGATTTACAATTCACCACCACACTTTCTTTTAGGATATATATATATATATATATATATATATATATATATATATATATATAGATATATATAGATATATTATATATATATTATATATAATATATGATATATATATATATAGTATATATATATACTATATATATATAGTTATATATATATATATATATATATATATATATATATATATATATATATATATATATATATATATATATATATATATATATATGTATATAATAATATATATATAAATTATAGATATATAATACAATATTATATATATATATAATATATATGTATATATGTATGTAATATAATAATATAGGTATATATAATATATGGATCTATAGATTCTATATATATATATATATACTAGTATATATATATATATATTATATAACATATATATATATGATATATATACCATATGTATGATATAGAATGTATGTATATATTAACATATATATATATATATATATCTTATATATATATTATATATATATATATATATATATATATATCTATATATATTATATATGTATATTCATACTAGATAGAATATATGTATGTATACTATATATAATATATATATATATATATATATATATAGATTATATATATACACAAACATATATATATATATATATATATATATATATATATATATATATATATATATATATATATATAATCATCTACTAGCTCTCTGCTCTGTTCACGATTGTTCACTATGCGATGTAAAATTACTTAAAAAGCAAATATTCAATGTATTGAAGCTCAACCGGCCTACTTCTAGTAATGTAACTAAAATGTTACATTTATTAAGCGGTATTATTTCTTCTCTTGTAGCTTGTAGTGACCCTCGTCTTAATTAAGATCCAGTTTCAATGTTTCTCCTTAAATAGAAAATAGACGCTGTCCCTTACATAGAATACTGGGAAGATCAGAAGAATAATATGTCATCGTGTCGTCTTAGAAAAAATATCTGATATTATTGCTTTCATCCAAGCTTCCATTCCCAACTCGAGAGATGTTTATAGAGAGACATTACAAAGGCGAGTTGAATTCCACCCGGGAAATGTAGCAAACTAAGAGGGACATCGAGTGAAACTCTAATCGTGAAATGGCAGCAATAAATTAAACACGACATTTGTCCTGACGGAAACAGTCCCATTCTGGAAACCACCGAAATTCGAGGTAAACCATTTAAGGGATCACATACCGCTTAAGGATGAATATTCCTTGCTATATATATATATATATATATATATATATATATATATATATATATATATATATATATATATATATATGTGTGTGTGCGTAGTAGTATATATATATATATATATATATATATATATATATATATATAATATATATATATATATATATATATGTGTGTGTGTGTGTGTGTGTGTGTGTGTGTGTATGTATATATATATATATATATATATATATATATATATATATATATATATATATATATATATATATATGCATATATATACATATATCTTTGGAGGTACTATTACTAATAACAATAATATAATAATAATAATATCAGAGGAGGAACCTTTCAAGGCAACTCACTGTCCCCACTGCTCTTCGTAGCAGCCATGATTCCCATATGCAGTTAAAAAAAAAGTACTGCACGAGATGGATGCTGGTACCGAATCTACAGAAGAGGTAACATACTGTAATTATTGTATCTGGGGACAGCAGGATGGAGTTTGGTCTGCATACCAAAAGGGAAAGTGACAAGGATTGAAGGAATAAACCTACCAGATGGGAAATAGCATCAAGCACGCAGATGAGACAGGATACAAATACCTGAGAATAATAGAAGAGGATATAAAACACCAACAGATGAAGGATAAGATTAGGAAAGAATATATGCTGATGCTTAAGGCGATATTCATGTCAAATCTTAACACCAGAAACATGAAAGACATTAACACATGGGCAGTACCAGTATGAGATACACTCAGGAGTAGTAGAGTGGACGAATGCTGAACTCTGTAGCATAGACCAGAAAACTAAGAAACAAATTAAAATACACAAAGGACTTAACCCAAGACCACATAGACAGACAGGCTATACATAATATGAAAGATCGAATGGAAAAGTCCATTAACCATAGAAGATTGTGTCAACATCGAGAGCATAGTACTGGGGCAGTACCTGAAAAACAGTGAAGATGAGTGGTTAAGGAGTGCATGGAAAGAAGGACTAAGAAAAGCATACTAAGACCCAGAAATATACAGACGGGAGACTGAAAAACACAGAACAGAGTAAAGGCACAGCACACCAATACATGTTAAATACATGAGGCAGACTAAAGAAGCGAACCAGCAACGAGATATGGCAATGGCTACAGAAGAAATAGAAGGCGGTAAGCTAACAGTGGCACAAGATCAGGGCCCTAAATCCAGACATGTCCGAAGAACAATTAGATGGAAATAACATCTCACTCATATGCAGGAAGTGCAATAGGAAAAACGAGAATATTAACTACATAGTAAGCAAATGGCCGGCACTTGCACAGAGACTGTACAAAAAGAAGCATGATCCAGTAGGAAAAGCCCTCCATGGAGCCTGTGCTAGAAGCACCAGCTAACTTGCTGTAATAAGCGATATGAACACCAACCTAAGGAGTCATGGGAAATGATCAGGCAAAGATCCTTTGGGACTATGGTGTCAAAACTGATGTGGTTATAGGTGCCTATAGACCAGACATGATGCTGATTTACAAAATCAGAAATAAAGTATTACCCCTGGATGTCACAGTACCATGGGACACCAGAGCAGAGGAGAAAGAGAAAATATTTATAAGTATCAAGACCCAAAATTAGAAATAAGATAGATTTGGGATATGCCAGTGGAAAAATGCTCATAATCAGAGGAACACTAGGCAAGACCCCAAGATCTCTGAAAAGGAACCTGGAAAAATTAGATGCTGAAGTAGCTCAGGACTCATGCAGAAGAGCATGCTATTAGAAATGGGCACACATGGTAAGAAATGTATGTGATGGGACTCCTAAAGAGGTAGGATTGCAACCCAGAACCCAAACTATAATTGCCACACAGTTGACCAAGATGACTGAATAGACCAAATAATAATAAATAACAATAACAACAATAATACTGTTGAATAAAATGGCAGAATTAATCTTATATATTATCTTTTGTATTTTTCTTATACTTGCTTCTCTGGCTCAGCGATACTTCCTAATAATTGGCCAATATTCATATTGGAAGAAACCTAAATAATACTGAAAGGGATATTTTATTTAGAACAAGATTTTGCTTGTCAATACTGTATTATCAGTATAATGTGTACTGGAATGGCAGATCTCAGGTCCAGGTCAAGCAGGGGTCGTCGTCGGTGTTGGTATAATTCCATAAGGTTAGATCAATGTCACGGTGGGTCATCTCTGGTATTCAGCTAGTATTAATATCCAAGGTCATTTGAATGGTCTCATTGACAGGGATGTTGGCAAATAAGGACTCCACATCCATCGAAGCAATACATCCTCCAGCAGGTGTTAGTTGAAGGGCTTCCAGGAACTCAGCCAATGACTTCAAGCTGTATGTATCCAGGATGTACAGAGTCAGAATGGTGTTGAGCTTCTTGGCCAACAAGCCTTTCCTTTACAAAGAATGCTGCCAAGACCACTGCCTTGCCTTCCTTGACATCTTTGTTGAACAGAAAGACACCGGATTCTGCACAAACGTGCACACGAAGCTGATGCACCTGCGTATGTTACATGAACGGAGAGAGCGAATGCCCTGAGAGGTATAAGCGCTCCACCATCAACGCAGTCGTCAGGAGGGCCCTCTCGCACTGCTCTTCCAAGTACAACATGCACAGCGAATTAGAACGCGCTGCCAGGTCTTTGTTGACAACGGACACTCTAATCACACCGTTGATGCTGTGATAGCGAAGAACATCGAAGATTGGTATATCCAGGAATCCCACCCTGACATCCTAGAGCCCATCAAGCTTTTTACAAAGGGCACTTCCACCGGAGGTATAAGGAAGACAAGTAAGCCCTCTAGACCATCATCGAGGGAAATGTCGTCCCCACCAATCAGATAAGAATATTGATTTAATAATATATTATAAAACGAAGAAGACAAGCAGCCTGGTGATGAGGAAAACAACCAAGCGGCCCCCCTTCAGGATCCCTTAAGAAGACGAATGTGGTCTACCGTAACACATGCCCTGTCTAATGATGCCTCGGCAAATTCATCGGCATGACCACCATGCAATTCTCCAAGAGAAACCTCCTGCCACTCCCAAGGGAGCTATTTATAATGCTGCTAGGATTGCCATAACACAAGGATAAAATGGAGCAATATTAAAGCTAATATTGATATTATTGACTGTCATGGTAATCGCTTTATAGCGAGGAATCATATATAAAAGGAAAAGAAAATGCATCTTCTTCGAGTGGGTCTGCAGCAAGGAGGCATTCGTGCATGTGTTGGAGGCGTCTCATGATTGTTCGAGAATCCCCCCATGTGTGTTATGGAACTCTGCATGCGCCGTCGCGTCGCTAGAAACACCGCATATTATGATGTATCTTTTCGTCTAGATCCTTCTAAAAAGTTCCTGTCAGAGATGATGATGTTCGGTGGTTAAGCTCCGCCCTTTTCAGCCCCGCCCCCAAATCGCCGTATATATACTATATATATATATATCTATATATATATATATATATATATATATATATATATATATATATATATAGATATTATATAATATATATATATATATATTATATATATATATATATATATATATATATATTCCCTGAGGAAGTAGAGAAATCAGATCATCAGAGAGATCATCAGAGAGAAAAGAAGGAAGAGACGAAGGATAAGAAAGGAAGAGGACGCATGATAGAGAGTGTGAACGGAAACGAATCAAGTCGTTCATAGTTGGGGAGAGAGAGAGATCCCGACGTTGAGCAACCTTTCATAGAAGAAACGTCCTGCAAGTGGTTTTGAGGAAGAACCCGAAACCCACCCTTCGAGTATTGAGACTAGACATTTCTTTCTGCAGTACGAAGTCAAGAAGCCGTTCTGAACAGTTTCTGCTTGCCTCCTTTTGTGAAGCCGGGTGGCTTCGAGTACTGATTTCGACTGTTGCAAAAACTGGCCAGCAAGTATTTCGTTACCGCTTGTTTCCCCAGTTCACATATTGTAAGAAGTTATTTTTTGTTATGTAAATAGGAGAAACCATTCTGCATTTATTTTTGCTAGTAAGCTTGTAAATAAACTTTTGTTCTGTTTGTGTTTCTTTCTGTATTCGTATCTTGAGTTTCAACTGTTGGTGTTGAATCCTTTTGTTTATTATAATGAAGGACCTATAATGGACCTCGGGGTCCATAATATTGACCAAACTACTGATCGCCGACGTCTGCTCCCCCTGGAAGCCCTTCATATAGGAAAGGAGAAACCTAATTTGAATATTACTCAAGAAACATTTCTCCTCCCTACTGCCGCCCAAAAGATCAGCAGCAAATGACCACCCGACAATGAAAGATATTCAGAAACACCAGCAGGATGATAGGACTCCTGCCACAGGCAGGACTCCAGACATTCATTCCTGGACACGTTACTCGAGCGCTCGCACTACTGAATGTGCGACCAACAACGCCAGATCTAGGACTCGAGCCACTATAAATACCAGCATGCAGACACCATGTCTTTACTTCTACTTCTGACCGCAGCCAAGAAGATGACCTAGGAGAAGGTCGAAACATCGCGATAAGCCAGAGCTACACCAGTATTAATACCAGCTGAATACCAGAGACGACCCTGGCCTGTCCATTGCCCTCGCTTATGGAATGATGACAACGTCGACAACGACCCCCTCCCCTGCTTGGCTGGACCTGAGATCCGCCATTCCAGTACTGATAATACCAGTATTAACAAGCAAAATCCTATTCTAAATAAGCTATCACTTCCAGCATTATTTAGATTTCTCCCAATATGAATATTGCCCAATTATTAAGAAGTATCACTGAGCCAGAGAAGTGAGTAATGGGAAAACAAAATAATAATAATAATAATAATAATAATAATAATAATAATAAAATAATAATAATAATAATAATAATAATAATAATAATAATGGTATCGACATGATACCACACACATGGCTAATAGGAATGCCTGAAAATATATGGGGCAGAGGAAAATACCATCAGCTTCCTCAAAAATACAATGCGCAACTGGAATACAATACTTACAAGCTCTGGAATAAGACTAGCAGAGGTTAATATCAGGAGAGGGATCTTCCAGGGAGACTCACTGTCCCCACTTCTCTTCGTAGTAGCCATGATCCCCATGACAAAAGTACTACAGAAGATGGATGCCGGGTACCAACTCAAGAAAAGAGGCAACGAATTAACCATCTGATGTTCATGGACGCCATCAAGCTGTATGGTAACGAGCATCAAGGAAATAGATACCCTAATCCAGACTGTAAGGATTGTATCTGGGGACATCAGGATGGAGTTTGAAATAGAAAAATGCGCCTTAGTCAACATGCAAAAGGGCAAAGTAACAAGAACTGAAGGGATAAAGCTACCAGATGGGAGCAACATCAAACACATAGATGAGACTGGATACAAATACCTGGGAATAATGAAGGAGGGGATAAAACACCAAGAGATGAAGGAAACGATCAGGAAAGAATATATGCAGAGACTCAAGGCGATACTCAAGTCAAAACTCAACGCCGGAAATATGATAAAAGCCATAAACACATGGGCAGTGGCAGTAATCAGATACAGCGCAGGAATAGTGGAAGCCAGAACTCCGCAGCATAGATCAGAAAAACCAGGAAACATATGACATACACAAAGCACTACACCCAAGAGCAAATACGGACAGACTATACATAACACGAAAAGAAGGAGGGAGAGGACTACTAAGTATAGAGGACTGCGTCAACATCGAGAGCAGAGCACTGAAAACCAGTGAAGACGAGTGGCTGAAGAGTGCATGGGAAGAAGGACTAATAAAAGTAGATGAAGTTCCAGAAATATACAGAGACAGGAGAATGACGACAGAACAGAGGACTGGCACAACAAACCAATGCACGGACAATACATGAGACAGACTAAAGAACTAGCCAGCGATGACACATGGCAATGGCTACAGAGGGGAGAGCTAAAGAAGGAAACTGAAGGAATGATAACAGCGGCACAAGATCAAGCCCTAAGAACCAGATATGTTCAAAGAACGATAGATGGATATAACATCTCTCCCATCTGTAGGAAGTGCAATACAAAAATGAAACCATAAACCACATAGCAAGCGAATGTCCGGCACTTGCACAGAACCATTACAAAAAGAGGCATGATTTAGTGGCAATAAAAGCTGAAAACATCAGCTACCTTGCAGAAATAAGTGGTACGAGCACCAACCTGAAGGAGTGATAGAAAACGATCAGGCAAAGATCCTCTGGGACTATGGTATCTGAACAGATAGGGTGATACGTGCAAATAGACCAGACGTGACGTTGATTGAAAAAAATCAAGAAGAAAGTATCACTCATTGATGTCGCAATACCATGGGACACCAGAGTTGAAGAGAAATAGAGGGAAAAAATGGGTAAGTATCAAGATCTGAAAATAGAAATAAGAAGGATATGGGATATGCCAGTGGAAAATTGTACCCATAATCATAGGAGCACTAGGCACGATCCCAAGATCCCTGAAAAGGAATCTAGAAATACTAGAGGCTGAAGTAGCTCCAGGACTCATGCAGAAGAGTGTGATCCTAGAAATGGCGCACATAGTAAGAAAAGTGATGGACTCCTAAGGAGGCAGGATGCAACCCAGAACCCCACACTATAAATACCACCCAGTCGAATGGAGGACTGTGATAGAGCAAAAAAAAGAAATAATAATAATAATAATAATAATAATAATAAATAATAATAATTCTTAGAACATTTCTAATTTGGAATCAAGGCTGCCTCAAAAAATTTCAATATTTTTATCTTTTCCTTTCTCTTATCCACTTCTTAGTAGAATATAACTTCTTCATGAACTGACCTATATCTCATTATTAGTCCCAAGAAGCTTAATTTTGAAACTTGTTTTAGACCAGATGATCAGCGCATTCATTTCCCATTTTCTTGAGTAGCCATGGATACATTAAACATAATCTCTTGGAATATTTTTGGCCTCAATCGGAAGATTTCTGAATAACTTCAAAGGCATCATGCATTGCGAAACGCTCCTCTGCTCCCATGTCCTTGCCATCTGCGATTCAGTACATGAAGACTTCAGAACCTTCTCAACTTCATCGATGCAAGTTATAGATCATATCATAGCAGGTCGTCCGAAAGGGGGCCTTTCTTTCCTGTGGCACAAATCGTTAGACAATATGATAAAGGAGTGACAGATTGCTGGGGCTTCAAGTGACGGCAGGGAACTCTAAAATCCTAGTAATTAATGTTTATATGCCATGGGAAAATAACAATAATTTTGATCATTAATGCACGATCCTAAGGGAGTTACACAGTACTATTCACGATTCTCTTGCTGATCATATTTGTATAATTGGGGACCTTAATTCTCACCCCACAAAACAATTTTTATAATGAACTTTCTCGCTTCTGACAAAATCATGCTCTCCTCCAAGTTAGCGATGTTAATGCTCCTACCTCCTCCTCCTATTCATATATACATAATAGAGTGGACACAATTATAACCTCCTGGCTGGACCACTGCATCACATCTCTACAACTTCATGATTCTATTATGGATGGAATATGAAATTTAGGCTTGAAGCCAAGCACTGGAATCCATAGGGATATTCAGCGCTATAATAAAATTGGTTTGACATGATTGTTTATGTTGATGATTTTATAAAATAAATAAAATACAGGCAATTTTTAAATTATGATAAAAACGGGTATCCGTCATAAAAATTGATAACTTCGCATTTCGTGAGCGCAAACAGGAGTAAAAAACTTATACATACATATACCATACACATACTCATATTCATATAAGCATGTTTATATAAACAACTTTAGTGTATACACTACACTTTGCAATGTACCGGGAGGTCAATATTAAATTTCATTAAAAAGGTTAATGTCTCTAGGGAATCCAACAATTCTATTAACAGCTACATCCGGACCAAGCAGTTCTGTTATATCCTGCCCACTAACCCATGTCTCTGTCGTGCCGCAGAATACCTATGGCAATGTAATACAATATGTTCCACAGTAAGAGGAGAGCCACACTGCATACAGACTGGTGCAGGTACCCCCTCCAACAGTAATCGGGGGGTCAATCGAGTATGGCCAATTCTTAGACGACATAATACAGTTTCTACCGTACGATTTTGTTGGAAACCAGAGGGCCAATGTTCAATACTTTGTCGATCTTCTTGTACTTTTTATTGTTGGTCAGATGGGGAGACGACCAACATGCTTGCCATTTATTTTTAACATATGAACGAATAGTCCATTAATCATGTCAGTGGAACAGGAATATGGTGGAAGAGAATGTCTTCTTTAGTAATGACATCTCTTCATGGTCAGCAAGTTCATTACCAGCAATACCTACATGGGCAAGAACCCAGCAAAAATGGACAGATTTGAATTTGGAAGCAAGCCTATATGACCATTCTTGAAGATGTTGAACAATTGGATGTTAGGGTTATATTGCTTAATGGCCATAAGTGCACTATAAGAATCATGAGTAAATGGTGAAATTATTACCCTGTAGAGTAGAAGCAATCTCAAGAGATTTGGCTAATGCAGTTAATTCAGCTGTAAAAATGGACTTCATTTTTTGAAAGTCTGTCCCACATATGAGTTATCACCATGAACAACAGCACAACCAACACCACTTGATGTCTTTGATCCATCAGTAAAAAGTTTAACAGAACCCGAATGCTTTCGGTCATGATCAAGAAAACAAGCCTTCACTTCTTGGACATTAACAGATTTTTTAACCACAGTTTTTTTACAGACCAATGGTTCTGGGGTCAACCAAGGAGGCTGCTTAGAGCAATGTGTTGCCTTAATTTTTTGGTCTTTAATAGACACATCGTCAAACTGCAGCATTAATTCTCACATGAAAAGGCTGGGATGCTCTAGGATATGCAAACTGCTGTGAATTGTTTTGTGGTTAAGAATAGATGCTGCAGGGTTTTCTGGGGAACCTCTTAGTTTGAACATATACCGCAGTCCCAGTTCCTCTCGACGTAAGTCTAGAGGGAGCTCTTCTGTGTCGGTATATAAGCTTTCAACTGGAGATGTTTTAAATGCTCCAGAGCACATTCTCAACCAGCATGATGAACTACATCCACTCCTTAAGTTTGCTTGCACTTGCTGAAGAGTAGACTTGGCAACCATACTCAACCTTTGTGATTTACATAAAGAGTCATATAACCGTAAGAGTGGCCTCTTATCAGCACCCCAATTAAAACCTGAAACTACTTTTAAAATGTTAAGGGACTTCTTCACCTTAATTTTATAAGAGTCAATATGACTACCCCATGTTAGTTTCTTATTAAAAATCATCCCTAAAAACTTCACATCCTCCTCATATAGTATTAGGTGTGTCTTTCAGCCTAATATTTGGGATGGTTTTCTTTCGAGTATACCTAGTAAAAACGAACTGCCACGGTTTTGTTAGGGGAGAATCGAAAGCCATTGTCATCAGCCCAATTGCTGATTGCATTAACTGACTTTTGCAGAAAATTACAAGCTGCAACAGCATCATAACTAGTGACATAAATAGCAAGGTCATCACAAACAAAGATGTCTTTACTGGAGGAGACACACATTCAACAATGCTATTTATGGCCACAGCAAATAAAGTGACACTCAACACACTGCCTTGTGGGACACCCTCCTCTAAGCTCAAAATCATTAGACAAGGTGTTTCCAATTCTAACTTTTATGTGTCCTATCACTTAGAAATGACCTGATGAAATTTAACATATTACCTCGTATTCCCATGTCATGAAGCCGCTCAATAATACCAAAATGCCAAAGTAGTGTCATAAGCTTTTTTGCGATGGTCGAAGAAAGGACTCCTATAGTCTAACAGCATTTTGAGAAACCTTGCTGAATTTGGGTTGATAATCTTATTAGTGGGTCCACAGTGGAAACGATTTCTCCTGAATCCAAATTGGACAGATGATAACAAACCATTTTTTTTCTAGATGCCACATCAATCTAGAATTCACCATTTTCTCAAACAATTTGCAAGAGATATTGGCCGATAGCTTGTAGGAAGATGAGGATCTTTCAATGGTTTCTTAATGGGAACAATGATTGAAATCTTCCAAGAAGGGGGGAGAGAATACCAGTTTCCATATTTTGTTGAAGATTTTAAGGAGATAAGATTTAGCTGATTCTGGGAGATTTTTCAGCATGCCTATAAAGAATATTATCATTCCCAGGGGATGCTGTACAGAGATGACAGAACATCCCTTAATTCCCTCAAAGTTAACTTGGAATTATAAGATTCACCATTTCCAGAATTTAAATTAAGGGATATGGCTGAATTCCTAATATTCTGGAACGAGTTGAATAGTTCCTGGAACTTGATACTTCGGAGAAATGGTCACCCAGTTTTCAGCAACTTCATTAGGCTTGGTGACAAGGTCTCCATTGATTTTCAAACAGGGTGTTGGTGTTGGAACATAATTGCCACTTAGCTTTCTAATCTTTTTCCAGGTTAATCTGGTTGGGGTCTTGGAATTTATGCCATTTATATATAAAAGCCAGGACTCTCTTTTTACTTTTTTAAAAATATCGCTCGCTGTTTTGCCATAGCTCGTTGGGGGGGGGGGGTGGGGGGGGTATATTTAGCTGTTGCAGACTGACTGGATTTATAACGCCTGTAACATTTCTTGGTAATTTTCCTCAAATTACCACAGGTTTTATCCCACCAAGGGACAGCAGGTCTGTGTGGTTTCGCTTTGGTCTTAGGTATTGATTTTCAGCACTATTCAATATTTCGGAGGCAAAGTACTCATAAGCCTTTATATGGCATTTGAAGGATTCAAGTTCCTAGGATAGGTTAATGCCTTCTTGAAAGATTACCCAATCTGCTTCCTTTTCCTTCCATTTGATAAGATAATTCGAGGGGGTGGGGCATTTCTCACAAACTTGAGATGAATGGGAAAGTGATCACTGTCAATGTAGAAAACTCATCTACAGACCAATTAAAATCAAGATAGAGAGATGAAGAGCAAATGCTCAAGTCTATAGCAGATGAACCACCTGTGTATTATTAAAAAGTGTCAGATCATTATTATTAACAATGTCATCAATGATCCTACCCTCTTGGTCTAAAAAAATCTCCACCCCAAAGTGGATCGTGAGAATTAAAATCACCAAGTAGTAAAAAAGGAGGAGGAAGTTGATTGATTAAACTTTGAATGTCCCCAAGAATGAACCTACTCTTGGGGAATAAGGTAAAGAGAGCAGATTGTGATTTCACGGTCAAAAGTAGCCCGGATAGCAATTGCTTGAAGCTGGGTGTTCAGGGGAACCATAAAATATTGCAATGCTTTAGTAATAATTATTGCAACACCTCCGTGGGCGCGATCCCCATCAGTTGGGTTAATTTTGTAGATTTCATAGTTTACACCTGGATTGTATACTGAATCCTCCAATTTAGTTCCTTGAAGACATACAACCCCTGGGTTATGCTCACTCAGTAATACTTTTAGAATTTCTGAACGAGTCCTTAGTCCTTTACAGTTCCATTGTAATGTCCAGATTGAATTTTAGTGCTAGGATCTACCAGGGAAATTCTATATTGAACTATACAAGTTTTTTTGTTTATTTTCCTTATGGGTCTTTCATAAGATTTCTTTAGATTGTCTTGAGATATGTGGCTTATGATTATGTTTTTTTTATTAACTTTTTGATATGGAGGAGTGTGGACTTCCACTACTATTTTCTCTTTATCCAAGGAACATTGATTCCTTGGTTGTTTCAGGGGCAGGAGCGTCTTCACTGTTGTTACATTTTTTATGGGGTTTAGATATCTCCATCCTTTGAGCAGGTGGAGGAGAGGATGAAGGAGTTCTCTCTCTCTCTTTGGCCCTCTAGTTTGTTCTTGTTCCATTTCTTCAAGGGTTTCTCGCTGAAGAGATGGGACAGACACAGGGAGGATTTCATCAACTGGAGAGGAGTCTATATCAGCAGGCATATCTTTCTTGGATAGGGGTGCTTCAACCCTAGCCGGCCTATCACCTAGATCAGATGGCTGGGTTTCAGGATTTCTTGGTTTTTAACTGCAGGTAGAGGTGCTTTAGTTTTTCATAGGGGCTACAGAATTTAGAGCCATAGCATAGGTCTTTGTCTGACCAATTAACTTCCTGGCATAAATAATACTTATAGTTCAGC
The DNA here is from genome assembly GCF_015104395.2 of Macrobrachium nipponense. NCBI lineage: Eukaryota > Metazoa > Arthropoda > Malacostraca > Decapoda > Palaemonidae > Macrobrachium > Macrobrachium nipponense. The sequence continues at coordinate 126,500,478 of NC_087202.1, forward strand.
ATTAGCTTTACATATAGCTGCCTCTTCATATTTATATTGGCTGCACTTTTTATTGAATTGGGTATGATTCTCTTCACAATTAATACATTTTGGCTGTTTCGAACAAGGACTATGTTCAGGAGCCGAGCAATTATTACAGACTTTATTGTTTTTGCAGAATCTGGATGGATGGCCATATTGAAAACAGTTGTAGCCCACAGCAGAGGTTTGGATAAAAATGGTTTGACTTTGACCCTTCATTTCCAAAATTGATGTAAGATGGTACATCAGAGTCCTCAAACGCTTTAAAATGATCATATTTGCCTTTGGAACCTTTTTTTACCTTCCATACAGAAGTCGGACTGATTTCTAATATTCTCTTTCTGTCAGTTCACAAAGGTCTCTATCAAATACCACCCTTTTCCATAACTAAAATTCATGTGTGGTCTAATTTCTTTTATCATATCATCTTTCTAGAAATTCTTCATTGTCAGCATGTATGACTGTGTCTTTGATTTAGCATGAATTAGGACACTGCCTTTGCCAAAACCTTGATATCTGCTAAATTTGTAGTAATTATAATTTTCCTCCCTAGCAGTTACTACCAACCACTTTGGAGGTTTTGGTGTTCTTTCAAAAGTGTCATCATCATTCAAATTTGGCTGAGCCACTTGTACCCATTGTGATGGTCTGTAAGTATTCATATTTTTAGGGGACCTGTCGGTCAGTGCTCCCTTGACAATCTTTTTACAAATTGTTATGTTATTGATACTGCTGCTGGCTTTGAGTGCAGCTTCATGTTTTTCAAAAGTCAGCCATGCTCCCATTTTTTCTCACTTTCATCATAGTTCATCCTCAATTCTTCTATTTTACCCATAACTACCAAACAAAACAGAGCATCTCATAGTCACATTCCAATGAATGTGCTTTACATGCAACATCAAACTATCCACTGTGTTCCCACAATGGGTTTTCTTTTCAATTTGGTGTGCTACTACTCTGAGAAGGAGTACCACCACTGGAGCATTCCATATCCACGGTCAAGTTCATGTCACTGGTCATCATCTGTGCCAAATCATAAACAAAGGGACCAGGGGTACTAGAATCCTTGTGGTTTAATAGTCATTTAAGCTTTATATTAAAAAAAATCAGAAAAATTAAACCTGAAAATATTGAAAAAATATTCATCAGCCTTTCATAAAGTTTATTGTTCCACCAATGGCACAAGTGAGAGCCGACTCCCAAATGTCCACGTCCCTACCCTACCCCACTGGGGATAGCACAACAGGGTTAGAGAGGCGCAAGTGTAAGCCAAATCCACTTGCTAGGACTGAGAATATTACAAGAATACAATCCTCCCCATGTTGTGGGCAAACCAGAAAGAATGCCGAGAGTCCTATCCCCAGGACCAGAATCCCCCTGGAATCCGTGGTCCATCCCTGAAGAATAGTTCCGCCCTTGAGTTATCAATCTGATATCTCTCAGGTCCGAACATTATTGGGTAGTTTGATGATCCTACCACAGCTCCCACTATTTAGCTTCGGATATAAGCCCAATCACAGCTATGATATCTTTTCCCATTCGGCAGATCCAATAAATTTTTACAGAATAGGTGGGAAAATTCCACAATATTACTCCAAATGAAAATATACAAAAAAATATGAGACTCTTGGACTCAAACCCAGGAACAAATCCCCGGGGTTCAAGAGCCCCCTCACCACGTCAAGGTGGTCCCATATCGAGGGGGATGATTCTATTGTGACCTTCAATATTTGCTACTATCTTGCAACTGGCTACGATCACATCCCATTACAGGTGTCATTCAGTACCCCATCCCTCCCTACCGTGAACCCCCTAACTGACTGCCCACTAGCAGTAAACTGGGATTTTAAAAACCAACAGAAAACAAGATAACTTTAGGGTGAACACGGAAACCAGGTTGTGGTCAATAGTTCAGCTGGCAGATGCCTTACTTTGTATTAACACAAATTGTAGAAATGACCACCATGGGAGGGATCTGAATGAATTCTATTTGAACATAATCTCTGCTATGCTTGCTTTGGACAGGGCTGCCTAAAGATTTCGTCAGGGTAATTCTCGTAATATACCTGGATGGAATGACTTGGTTAAAGACCTGTATACATACTCACGAGGGAAGGACACACTGCATTACTAATGAGACAGGCGAGAGTGCAGTTCAAACTTGCTCTTAAGCACTGCAGATTAAATGAAAAACAACTAAGAGCCGATGCAATGTCTAGGAACTTAGAATCTGGTGATTATCCTCGTCTTTGGAAAGATATCCAGTCCTTAAATCTCAAAAGGTTATCACAGAGAGTAGGGGAAGCAGTCGGTGACGAGGCTATCGCAAGTATGTGGGGCGATCAGTTCAACAATATCCTTAATTGCATAAACGATCAAGATTCCCGAAGGGATGTAGATAACCTCCTTACTGACAACATTCAATTCCATTTTGCAGAATGTATTACGCCAGGTAACATCAGCGATGCCATGAACAGCCTACCTAATAATAAATCGCCTGGCCGTGATGGTCCTTCCAGCAGAGGTTTTCAAATTCTGCCATCAGATAATTTACATTTTGTTAGCTGCCCTATTCAATGTGTGCATAATTCACCAGTTTCTTTCAGACTCCCTACTCTTAGTTCACTTGACACCATTAATAAGAAACAAGCTAAAGGATGCAGCTGACCCTGGCAACTACCGGTCGATTACAATCAGAACGATCACATTGAAGATACTCGAGTTGGTTCTTCTAGTGAGACTTTCTACACACCACTGATAACCAGTTCGGGTTTAAAGCAAACCACTCAACCGACACCTGCATCTACATACTGAAAGAATTGCTGAACTACTACCTATCATCAGCCTCTCCTGGTTTCCTTTGTTTTGTGGATGTGAAAAAAGCAAACTACCTAAGGCTCCTCATGAAGCTGCATAAAAGAGGCACAACCCCTATATCTGATTGCATTTTACATTGCTGGTTCTCCACACAGCAATTTCTGTGTCAAATGGGGTAACGTATTATCGTACACCTCCGGCTCCCTAAACGGGTTTCGGCAAGGGGCATTCTCTGTCCATACTTGTTTAATATGTACACAGATGCCTTGAATGTCAAGTTGAACTCACTTCCAATTGGATGCACTGTCAATGAAACAACTATAAACAACCTCTGTTACGCCGATGATATGGTGCATGTCGCTGCTCCCTAGATCGCTTAAGCATATTGTCAGAACAACCCCAAAAAAAAAAAAACATTTTTCCTCGGAAACCATCGGCTGGAATTTGTGTCACGAATTTCTGTATTTGGGTCACATTATTACCGACGACCTAAAAACATACGGCAGACATCGAACAGAGGCGTCGTAACCTATGTGCAACTGGAAACATGATTGCAAGGAGGTTTGCCTACTGTCACCAAGACGTGAAACTACTGTTCTTCCGCTTGTACTGCTACAGTATCTATGGGTGTTCCCTCTGGATGAACTATACCTGAGAGACCATGAGAGACGTATCATAAACACTCCCCGCTACCACTCCACCACACAGATGTTCATAGAAAACCACCTGGACAATTTAAAAATCATTGTAAGGCGAACAATGTCCAGTCTGGTAACCTGCGTGAGGAACAGCAGCAACTCGCTCATGCAAAGCATCCTAAGGAGTGAAGCAAGAAAAAAGACCTAAATTGTGGGGAAAGATGGGAAAATGAGGCCTTTGTCCCTAAAGGATTCAATCTCTGTATTGGTAATATGTCATCTGCAGATTCTGTCATTATTATTTATATTTATTGCTGATATTTTACTTTTTCATTATTACTGTGAATAATATCAAGTTAAAGTTTTTTTCACACTCAATTTTCGCATTTAGCTCTCTGGACCCTGACTACTGTAACCACCTAAGGTCTCTAGTTGAAATTTAAGTTATTTAATCTGCGCACTAACCGTTAGAACTCTCAATATTATTACTGTTATTACCAGTATTATGATTACTATCTTATTATGCTACCTCAGCCATTTTGTGGATAAGTGCCAATTATTAATTTTTTTTATCATGTCTCATGTATCAAAATTGTGTATGTTACTGTCTGTATTTTGTATATTTCATGTATATGGCCCTGAGCTGAAATAAAGGATATTATTATTATTATTATTATTATTCTTATTATTATTATATTATTATTATTATTATTATTATACTACTAGCAAACTGACCCATTTACGATTGGTGATAAAATACATGTGCAGAAAGAAAAAATTTATATGTACTATTTGTTCAGCAATATTAAAATAAAGGGCGATTTTTATACATACCTACTACAGAACCTCTTTGTACACAATATTATCAGTTTGTCCACAACTTAATTTCAAGTTGGCAGAGTTAGTTGCTCTGCTCATCGCCACATCTCAGTTTGTCCATGCGTGAACATGGGTGACAGCAGAAACACACCAACACAGTGATCCAAAGTCTGGCTGTGACTTGTTTGCAGTGAATGACAGAGCCAGGTTGATGGGAACTGCCTGCGACGTAACTGGAACGGAAACTGGTTGTCCGAAGGCATCAGAGAGAATCCGGGGGATGAACAGACGTCTGCCGGTGTAAGGGTCCGTTGCTATCACTGCTTCGATGACGTGGGAGTTTAGCTCCATAACGGTGTACCTCGTTCCATTGCAATGTTCATTGGCATGATCGAAATTCGGAAGCAACATTACTGGGCAGTACTTTTTCAACGTTATTTTGTGCACTGGCAGTCCCGATGGATTTAAGTTATTAAAAAAATCTTGTGGGTATTGATGATAATTTTCATCTTCTATGTCCGAGCTGAAATATTCGCGACGTTCTCCAGGGAAGTTGTACTGCAAATAATGTATGAAAAATCGTAAAGTAACTAAGTCTACGAGAATAACCAGCCTCGCTTCACGGCCAGAAATAGCTCCGTTTCAGGGAATTCCTTCTCACCCCCACCCCCTACAAGGAGGGGGTTAGGTTGGATGAACCCCCATTACAAACCATCTTAGGGGTCCCCACCATAACCCTGCCAAGTTTCATGCCCATCTCACCAGCCGTTTGGCCGTGATTGAATGACAGAAGAGGAAAGACAGACAAACAGACAGATATTGCGCCATTATCTATGATTATTATTATTATTATTATTATTATTATTATTATTATTATTACAATACTGACACAAGTTCTTGTCTCGGGGGTAGCTCCTAGGAAGATAAAAGTGAGAGAGATAACAATTGTGAATAGTAAATATAAGGAATAATAGGTGTTAAGTCCCATTTATAGCCTTAGATAATTGACATCGAAGAGAAAATCAGTTACGTTCTTTGCAAGAGAGAGAGAGAGAGAGAGAGAGAGAGAGAGAGAGAGAGAGAGAGAGAGAAATATCTCTACGGATCTCTATGCAGACATTTCACTCACTCTACCTCGATTTGTAACGGGTGTGATAGTTCAACAATTTCCGTTAGTCAGGAGATGGGGAAATGTTGAGAGTCGAGGAGAAGGTAAAAATCAAAGTATGAAGTAGGGTAATCTATGAGAAATTGACTGAGTAATAGATAACTGAAAAGAACGTAGAAAATTATGTTGGAGAAAAAGTTAGGCTGAGGTAATTTGGAGATGTATTCCAATAAAGAACCTGGCAACAGGTTTTTAGGTAACAGACAACGAGAAACAAATCGCAATTAAGTGCTTCCTCAAGGGAGAGCAGTTTATTAGCAGATTTCATGGAGGAAGTAGAGCAGGAAAAGATGGCAAAGTTTTGAAAGCTGTCAAGAATTTATTTTGTTGTTTCAAGATGTGAGACTTTCTCCTAAGTAGTTCGACTGGTTGTGGGGAAGGGGGCGGGGGTGGTTGGCAGTTCAAAACATAGTGTTCTGCAGACTCATCAACCACTACCTCACAGAGTCTGAATATTGTAATCTCCAAATGAAGACTACTATACTCTGTTTTTTTCCATCTGTCCATCCGCCTGTGGTGTTTTTGTATGGTAACACTGCGTCCAGGGCTTGACAATGTTACATTGCTTACATTCAACAACAATAATAATATCCTATTTCAAATATTAACGGTGTAATTCGCATACTGTAATTTATTAAATCACTTTTCAGTTGCAAATGTACTCCCAGATATCCTTTTATTTACCTAAAACTTACACACAGCGTAACTATTTAAAGCCCGGGACGCAGTGTTACCATGCGAAAACACCACAGGCGGATGGACAGATGGAAAAAAACAGAGTATAGTGTCCCGAATTGTGTGATTGAAGATTATCATTAAGTTTGAATACACAATTTTGGCAGTTTTCGAGTCTCCACAAACACATTGCCTAAACTGAGTTGCTAATAGGCCCATCAAGATTATTATTTCCGAAGGCCGAAATTTTTGACAGTATCTGCCTCTTCTTTTAACAAAATTATGTGAGTTACAGTCCAACTGAGTCTTTTATGAGCCTGTGGTGAACTGCCTGTCCTACGGAAGTAATGCTTTTGGTATTTTATTTCGGTTTCTTGGTAATTATTACCTAATTGATGACTGTGTGGTCGATATAATCATATTTCCTTTTTTTTGGGAGAGAGAGAGAGAGAGAGAGAGAGAGAGAGAGAGAGTCCTCTGCAACTTTAGCATTCGCAACCACGTTCTGTACGTACGTGTTGGCATTATCGGAGAACATACCTTCAGGTTCCTTTAACCGAAGTCGGAACTACTGTTGATGCTATTGCTGTTATAGTGAGATCAACCATTTTATCTTTGAAGTTAATAATGTTGCTACAATGTTGTCAGTTGCACTCTGTAATGCCTGGTCGATTGCAGGTGGGAGGTAAGCTGCATAATCTCTTTGTGACTCATTAATTTTAACTGAAAAGGTCTCTAATAATTGATAAGTGGCAACTTGTTTCATGCGATATAATTTACCTAAAGGCTGGAAAAAACAGGGGTCTCACAAGCCTCTAAC
>NC_087202.1:126513908-126541408 GCF_015104395.2 Macrobrachium nipponense
GACCTGGGAATCCCTAGAATCAGATTTTTTCCAGCCAAATTCTCTAGAATACCTACATGGAAACTTCCGGAGATTGATTTCTGTAAGTGTTTTACAGATCCAAAGCGAGAGATGTCCATCGGTTTTAGTTTTTACCGATGGCTCCAAATCCAGCGCTGGCGTTGGATTTGGGGTGTTTTTTCCGAATTTTACTCGAAATTCTAGATTACCCGATGAGGCATCCATTTTTACTTCTGAATGTTATGCTATTTTAACGGCAGTAAAGGAAATTATGAAACATCCTGATAGAAATTTTGTCCTTTTTTGCGACTCTTTAAGTGTACCGATGGCATTAACTCATTTTAATTCAGTTCATCCAGTTGTAACTGAAATTTTAGAATGAATATTCCTTATAGAACATAGTAGAAAAAGCATCAAGTTTCGTTGGGTTCCCGCTCACGTGGGCATTGAGGGTTATGAGATGGTGGACACTAGCAAAACAGACAGTTGACAAAAGTATCAGCAATAACTTTAGTCTCCCTGCTAAAGATATATACCATGTCATACAGTAAAAAATTAGAGATACTTGGAACTTTCATTGGCAGCTAGAGAATAAAAAAAAATTGCGAAATAGCCCACTCATCACGCCCATGGATATGTACCGACATGTAAAGATCGAGGGAAGTAGTTTTATGCCGATTGAGGATTGGACACACTAGATTTACCCACGGTTTCCTGATGAGTGGAGATTATCTGCCCTATTGCCAAGATTGTTTAGTGCCTTTAACTGTCAAACATATTTTGACAGTGTCTTAGTTTTAGTATTGAAAGATTGAGCCATTTTAGTACCTGTAAATGACCGTAACGGAGTTTATTGTTAAAAATATTGGGACCTGATTGCAATGTTTGTAACCTTTTTAACTATTTTAAAGAAACTGGTAGTTTAGATAGAAGTTCAAATAAAGTTTTAACTTAAAATAGTATTTTTTTCTTAAGTATTTTTGTTTTTTAATATTTTAATAGTTTTGCATGATTGTGTATTTATTAGTATGTATGTGATTCGTTTATTTTATTTTAGTTATGTTTTTTTCCGACTAAAGTTTTTATTATTTGCTATGTAATTTGATTTTTTTTCCCGTTTGTCTCTCTGTATCGAAAGAATTTTTTGGATATTTTAATCATTTATATTTAGTGGCGTCAATGACCTTAATTGTTATGATGTCAGTATAATTCTCAATAATCAATCAATCACTGAAAGCCTGGCATGACAGTTGACCAAGACATCCTTGCATTTGATGAGGAGGTCTCCATGAAGTTGATGCGAAATGTATGTGGATAGGATATACATATCAGTGCCCTCACTGTCTAGAACCACCACCTCAGTGTTACTGTTAGCTTGTAGTCTGGTGTAGACAGATAGTAGAATGGTATCTGCTTCAGAATGCTTAATTCCAAAGTCTCTGTTTGGCTCACCAGTGCTCAATTTAATGGCTGTCTCACCCTCGCAGTATTTTACAGTATCTTCCACTTTATCAACGTGTGCTTCCATCTGTTCCTTCACGAGTTTCTACAATCTGACCTTATTGGATGAGTTCACCATCAGTTTGTTAAACTTAACAGATCCTGGAAATGCTCATCATCCTTGATAGAGAACTGGAAGTCATACCTATCATCCATAAGGGCGATGAGACATTATCCAGAGTGGCGTGATATCACCATATTGCAGATCTTATCAAGGTAGTCACTCCAGCGGCATTGTGAACCATCCCGTTTCTTGGCATCACGATCTTTGGATGATGGGGTAGCTAACCGCCACACGTATACAAGGCTAATGTGGTTATGTGGCTTTTCTGAAACCGGTCTAGCGTAAATTCCTGTAGTAGCTTGCTCTTACAAGTTTTGTACATTGAACCGTCGACACTGAAAACTGACAGGCACTCATCAGTTAACTCTCCATTCAAGGACTGACCCAAGTTTGATAAAGTCTGATCGGTCAGCAACGTTTATCAAGGTAGCTAATCCAGCCTTCTCCACCTGGGCCACTTTTACGGCTGCACCAGCAGGGGAGGGACATGTGTAAGTGTTTACATAATAAAAATATGGAATGTTAGTCCATATATATAAAAGATTGCTTGCAGGAATGTGATCAGACTAGAGACGCTAAAGATGACGTATACAATAAGTATGTAGGCTAAGATACATGCCGTCACCTGTAGTCATTCAATTGTTTATAAACATTAGTCCAAGCTCCCTGCTTGAGACAACTACCCCGACCTATAATTCAAACGGCCTACGTGATCTGTAGCGTGTCTCATTTGATTGTGTGTTCGTATGAAACTATGTCATTTGTATGTATGTTCATATGTTCGAAACTACTGTCTGTTCCTTCATAACTTGTAACAGAGATGGTAGAAGACAAGGGAGAACAGAGTTAGCTATCGTCATTAGAAGACCTGTACCTCTTTACCTAAGCTTTATCATGTAGAGGAATAGGATTAGCCATCATCATTGGCAGAAGCGATCAAAGCATCGTTATTAGAAGACTTGTACAATCATATCTGATCTTCAGCATGTAAAACTTCAGAAGAATATATAATTTTTTATACTTAGTGTTTTCTACAAGAACCTCCTCACCATGAGTTTAAACACATCGTCGAAATAACCCAACAAAGATAATACCGACTTCGTAAATGATCTACAAACCCCCAGACACTCCATTGAAGATGGAAGTGCAATACCAACCGACTTAGCGTATAGATTATCGCAAGTCTAACATTACCTCATAGGGCGCCTTATCATACAAGGCACAACCTAATATTGGGCCAGCGTACCAGACGAACTCTACAACGTCCTACGAAGAAAAACCAGATAATAAATCATGTATCATAAGAAGTCAACGACGACGGAAGCAGCAGATTCTTCAAGCAACATAGTATCATCGTTAGTGAGCGACTTCAGAAAACACAAGAACTCTTTAACGACGACGAAAGCAAGAGATTCTTCAAGCAACATAGTATCATCGTTAGTGAATAACTTCAAGAAACAAAATCGACGTGTCCTTTTTCCTACGGCAACGGAAACTTCGTCTCTCATTAGAATCATTCAAGAAACATCGTTAGTGAGCGTTTCCGGCACTGCAAGAAACAACCGAACGCGTCTGCAGCATCCCGGATTTTCAGGCTCGAATCATCGAAACAACGCGCACGGGGAAACTGAAGCCAAACCAGGTCATCCGCTAAATAGAGGAGGAGGACCAAGGGCCGTGTGTCGTTATCGGAACACCGTGACTTCCCACAAAAGCAAGCTAAGTACAATTTTTTATTCTTTGTGGAGTAACTTTGAGTGTTTCCTTTGCAGGTCGAATTTCGTTATTCCTGTGCTGAAGTTACGAGACATTCTTAATCTACTTTTTTTTACAGAAATTATCTACATCATTGAGATTTCGCTACTGCGAGTTTTTATCTTTGAGTGTCTGTTTCCAGAAGTTCTACTGAAATATCATAATCATATACTATGTTAATTTTTCATCATTTTGGGTGATTATTAATCCCTTACGTAACAAATCATATTAAACAGTGAATATGCGTTTACGCCAGTGGACGTCTGTATTTATACAGATGCATGGATAGGGTCGTTAAGCACCGTAGTGAATTAGCAAAACACAAAAAAAAAAAAACAAGTGGAACACCCGTACAAATCTATATAAATTAGAGGTAACACTATTTCGGGTCATGACAATAAATGCCCTTTGCAAAGTCCCGATCGCAGTTTGTTTTAGCCCTTGAGTTTTTTTGAGGTTATATAAATGATCGAACCTCAAGGACTCAACTTAACTTTTAAAATATGGCTGGATTGCAAGGAATAACATGTCTGTAAAAAACTTTCATCAGGCTAAATGCGCTGACCAGGATCCCTCACTATTTCAAATTTTAGCAAAGAATGAAGTACAAACAGTTAATATTGAATGCAGTAGTGATAACTTGTCTTAATAGTAATCGCTCAGTTCCTAATAGTTCGTCATTCATTGCTTTATACGTAACCAGCAACATAATGGCTAAAACACACAATACGTTGCCGATGGTAATAAGAGAAGGATCTTAATTATTACAAAAAAAAAAAAAAAATAGAAACAGTAGCCCGTTCAGAATCAAACAAGCAAACTCGGTGACTGTGTCACCTAGTCAGCGGTCAAGGTCAGTCAAAAACTGCCGAAGTGTTCAAAGCATAGCAAATTCCATACAATAAGCGACTCTAGCAGAGTGGGGAAAAGCGATGTTGGTTCATACATACCGATATCTTTTTGAATTAAAAAGGATTTTTTCCTATGAAAACACACGACCGTATAAAGTAATCAGAGCAGGTTTTCGTTTTTTTTTAATACGTAAGTTATTATAAGTAGTGGTGGATAAAGCCCAACTGTACGCGCCGTAAAAATTATTAAGAATCTGTTTATTCCTTTAGTACACGTAATATCCTGTATTTCACGGACTCACCGTCTGTTGTTCGAACTTCCCTAATGAGAAGTCCGGATAAGCGAGCGTTTACAGATACCTCTATAGTTATAAAAAACATTGAATCTGTATCTAGTGTAATTGTAAGATTCATCTAGGGGTATACAAAATATTAACTTACATCCTGCAAAATAAGGCGTGTTTATCAAAGGGAAATCCTATAAACCTTCAAACATATTAAAATCCGTGAACAAAAATGAGACAGTTAATCAAATAATAACTTATATAAACAACTATACATTTGTCTCATAAATCGTAACATTGTTCAAATGACCCAACAGAATTCTCCCACAACCGCAGTCGCACTTTGCACGCAAAATCTCGAGAAGCATGCACCCTCGAATGTCTTAGTGCGTGTAAAAAGACTTTGCTTGGAAATGAAATTTTAATCCTTCCCGACACTCTGAATATAACGATTTCCGCGAACAAAGCCCTAAAAGTATACATATCGTGGATACGGAAGTTATAAATATCGCATTTTTATTGTTGCTAATTTTTAATCACCCGCCCAACCATCGTGGATGAATCTCTCTGATAATCTATCTAAAGTAATATCCGTAAAGTCATTCAAGCAGAGGTGATTCAGCAGAATTTTTTTTTATCTTCTACCTGAATACCAGGAAGTTTCTCCACTAGCGAGTGATCTCTGGGAAAAACGGATGTAATTTAACACAAAATACGGTCTAAGGACAAACATAAAGCTATATACGTACCTTCGTATAGACTCTCACTGCAATTTCAAATAGAGATAAATGACGAAGTGAAGTTGAAATATGTTAGTAATAGGAGCCATTAGGAAATCAAATAGCCCATATAATTTTCCCTCAAAACGTCATGCCATAAAAGATAGGACTTGGCGTATCTGCGTAGATTTCTGTCGCTTAAACAAGGAAACAACTCCCGATAGTTTCCAGTGCCAGGTACCGACGACATCTTATCTCTGTTAGGTTAGAATAAATTTTTACCAGCTTGGACTTACTTAAAAGGCTTTTACTGATACCATTACCTAAGTGATTGTACCTCATATACCGTTTTCAGCACACTCAGGGGACATTATCAATTTTTTTACGTATGACCTCCGGCTTACGTTGCGCCCCAATTATAATACAGTGTTTGGAGACTTTTAAGGGATACCCTACATGCTTATATGGTTGATCTTGTAATCTTTTCCTAATACCTTAGAAGTACATTCACATAAACTAGAGCTAGTGCTACAGAGAGACAAAGACAAATAATCTCAGAGTAAAATATCTAAATGTGAGTTTTTAAAAACCGAACATGTTTATTTAGGTTTTTATGTGTCTAGTCAAGGTCTTAAAGTAGTCCATGGTAAGGTGTCGCTATTCATAACTTTCCGGGTACTTATTAACGTAAAAGGGGGATACAGGCACTTTTTGCCGCTTTAGTGGGGGTTTGATTACAATCGTATGTAAAATATGTAACTCTTCAATCATGACAGCTCCTTTAACAGATCTTACGAAGAGCGTAGATTTATTATGGTCTAAAAAGCATCAACAGGCGTTCGATATCTTAAAAGCGGAATAATGCAGCTCACCTAACTTAAAAAATCCCTGATTTAAATAAGGAATTTTTTTTTATTGCAACAGACGCCTCAGACCAAGGGGTAAGAGGGATACTACTTCAGTAATGTGATACAGTTCTTTCCTATAGCTTTTTATTCACGTAAACTAAAGCCCTCTGAAAGTAAATATGCAGTAATAGGCAAGGAAGGGCTAGGTATCTTTAACTCACTAGTACATTTTAAGTTCATAATCTATGGCTATCCTGTTAAAGTCCTTACTGAACATGAGTCCTTTACCGAGTTTTTCAAAGGCTTTAATCACAGTCCAAAAGGAAAAACTCGGTGACAAATGATCATTCAGGTCTTTGGAGCCAAGATAAGATATTCTACCTGGGAAAGCAAATATCATAGCTGACGCATTTATCCCGCAATCCCGCACCATACAGCAAAGAACCATTAATTAGACTAAAAGATATAGAAACATCCGTGCCTATTGTTTAAAAACCGTATCTAAACAAGAAAATTCCTTAACCCAAGAGATCGCGAGCATTGAATATCTGGGTTGGAGCGCAGAACTGTTACAAACTGAACAAAGCAAGTGTCAACAGTGATAAGCAAAACAATAAACACCAAACAATAAACACTTCGAACGGAAACAAGGTCAGCAGCTAAGCAAAACCAATGAACACTTCGAACGGAAACAGGGTCAGCGGCTAAGCAAAAACAATAAACACTTCGAGCAGAAACCCTAAAGCAAAAGTATATTTATAGTATGTGTATCAGAATAATGTAATCAAATGTAATGTTCTATGTAGGTCTGTGACGAGGAAAACCCGAAGAACACAGCAGAGGACTAACAACCAGGTAGTAGTAATAATCTCTCTCATACCAATCGTCATAAACTGGTTGCATTCCGTCATCCAGGGTTCCCTCCTAGTCACAGAAAGCCAAATCACTGTTTTACTGGCCTACAATGCTTACAGATATAAGCACATAACTGATTGTAACACGTGTCATGAAAACAAGGGACACACTAAGACACCTGTCAGTTAAGGGCCTATCCTGTGCCAAATCAATCCTTGAAAGAATATACGTAGAATTATTAACGGAATTACGAGTCTGACAGAGGGAATAAACACTTCTTAGTGTTAATAGTTCCTTGACACGTTATATAGAATTAATAGCACTAAAAACAAACACCGCAATGGAGTGCGTTAGGAATATTTATGAGTGCTAAATCAGTAAACATGGAATTCAACACATAATAATCTGTGACTCGGGTGGTGTAAATCAATAATAATCTCCTTAACACGTTCTGTGAATTCTTTCCATTAAGAAAACCACCTAATAATATTTTATCACCAGAGTCAATCGGTTTGGTAGATACCGGTATAATTAAATAGGAAGTGTCAATGTCTTACGAGTTACAACTCGTGATATTGGATCCGAACTGGATTATAGCGGTTCTCGCGGTTTTAAATACCTTTATCATTTATATCTTGTATCTATAGAATTGATGCCGCAGTAGCCTTATACGGTACGCCGCTAGAACACTCTTCCACATATTCAAGCCAACCATAATTTATCAAAATATATATATTATATATATATATATATAAATAAATATATAAAATAAAATAAATAAATAAAATGGTATACAAGTGGAGTCAATATATACACTCCGTAAGAAGTCGGAAGGGTTACAAATTATAATAAAAAAGGAATCACGATAAAATCAATAAGCAAAACGTAACCATAGATAATTAAATATCCAAATATATATGCGTAAAGATTTGAACTCTAACTTAACGCTTTAGTAATGACAAATAAGCTAAAAGTTCAAACACATATCAAAACCTACTGACATATTGTCTGTCCCGGTGATTTATATTCGTAGTCAATATATAAAAAAAAAAAAAAAAATAATAATAATAATAATAATAATAATAAATAAAATAAATAAATAAATAAAATAAAAGAGATTTTAAAGTCAGGAAGTCTAGAAGTGAAAATGTTATCTATGAAATAATCCTATATGAATCTTATACAGGGCTAATTCTAATATGCTAGAATTTGTATGGAAACCTTTTTCATTAGTTGAATAAGGTATATTTAATTTAACATAATCATGCAGTTTTCCAACATGAAACTAATATATTGTTCAATTTTGGTACTGTTTTTTTTTTCAGACATTCTTCTCATGTGGGTCGAGTATTAAAAAACAAAAAAATTTATCCTAAAGTCGTATTTGTTACAGCAAGTGAACGTAACTCTTAGCCTGGCTGAGAGCAATCTCCTGCCAAGTGACGACGTCATCATTGCCGTTATCAGCATTTGTTCCTTTTAACCTCAATAATCTGCTTACACAGGCTTCATCTGTGTGTCGTCTCTGCTTGCAAAAACAGATTGACTGGAGAAAGGAATGCTTAGCCCGAACTTCTCATGGGCAATGGCAGACGTTAGGTACAAGTGTCTATCGGTGTGCGCAATGCAACTTTAGCTATGAGTTGCAATCATTTTAAAACTTAATAAACAAAATAAGGAAATAGAATTTCTATAACATCAAAATGAATTAATTTTTTCTGAACCTCATAGACATTTAGAAGTATCAAGATATATATGTGAAATATTTACTTGCAACATTAGCCTATTACAATTTCAAGTAAAAACATTCATGGGAAAAATGTACATTTTTCTTGAAAAACCCAAAGTTTATTTAGAAATTAGTTACATATTTGGGTTTTTTTTTTTTTTTCGTTGCATCTCCTACCTATTAATAAAGTTTTTAAAATTAACCTCAGAGGATGCGCGCGAGAAAATTGAATATGAAACTTTTGTTAGGGCACATAGGATCAGATTTTATCACAACTTAATTTCAGTTAGCATAGAGAAATACAGAATCATGATTAATCTTCTCTTTGACTCTTATGTTGCCTGGCAATCTTACAAATAGCTCCGTTTCACACTTCTTTGTCTAGTAACTTACTACCAGTAATATCGAATTTTCTTTGGGATTTGTATTGATATCTGTTTATTTGTTATAATTATGGATATTTTTACAGTCATCATAGACCTGGATAGGTTCACTCATTGTTAATGCCATGGATAAAAAGTTTGTACAGCGGACTCTTTGAATTCCAAAATATCGGCGAATTCATGTGGGTTAAGTCTGGTCTAAATGGCTCTCTTCCCTCCCCTGTATTTGGATGTCGTCTGAATTTACTTTGCCCTTGTGACAAGTATAATTTCACTTGCAGGCTGATTAATGGAACCTGGTTACAGTATCCTGCAGTACGAGAGTTTCACATCGCAACTTCAAAAATCGTTCGTCGCAGCGGACGACTACAGTCAAGTAACAACCGCCTACAATGTGAAAAGGAATTTCATGGACTTCTTCGACCGACACCGTATCTCGTCGTTAATCTCGTTTTAATGCGGAACGCTCCGCGACTGTCGGAAATCGACTACGAAAGGGACATACTTCCGACAATTACGACCCGAAGGATATTCAACTCTACTTTGCTGGCGAAGGACTCGTGCTGGGGATGTTTTTTTTATTCATCGCGAACGTAATCGTGTAGCTTAGGATGCAGAGAATAAGTATGAGCGCAAAAATAGAACGTTGGACCCGCCCAGGCAAATTTTCCCCTTGTTTTAACCCTGTGAAAATAGGCCGTTTCATTGGGCCATAGGTGGTTGTCTGGAACTGTGTAATGGACGAAAAGTTGTTCGAACGTTAGTTAAAAGTGAAGTAGTATAACCTCGGTCATGTATCCTATATAATATAAAGTATCATGTATCCTATATATATAAATGATCATAAATAACAGAATCGAAATATATTTTTTTGCGTGTAGCCACTAGGAATCTATATATAAATGATCATAAATAACAGAATCGAAATATAGTTTTTTGCGTGTACGCACTAGGAATCTATATATAAATGATCATAAATAACGAACGAATCGAAATATATCTTTGCGTTTACGCAATAGGAATCTATTTAAAGTGCACATATATTAATTCATAATTATATGATCCATAATACATATGTATAAACAAATCAGGTAGCCTGTAAATCAATCTGTTACCTTTTATCTTACCAATATCTGCAGTTATTTATGAGTTAGTATATGAATTAATGAATCATATATAACAGTTAGCATAAACATTAATATTTTTATCATTCATATATGAAATTTTTTATCAGTTAAAATATGATTTTTATCATGTTAGTCTTCATTCTATGCAATTGTCAGAGTACATTAGTATTTTCTGTAGCATATGTGTCTTAATGAAATGAAGTGAAAAACTGTATCATTATATATCACGTGATCACTATTATTTACCAATATCATTGTTTATATTTTATTACTTGAATCAATTCATGTACACCATGAATTTTTATTTACTTTAATATATATATATATATATATATATATATATATTATATATCTATATATATATATATATAGATATCTATATATATATATATATCTATATATATATTCACATAGTGTCTGTATCACACTCCTATAAGTCAAATGTAAGTCAAGTTTGAGTAATATTCAGTAGCTGGTTTTGGTAGCTGACCGCGAGCTAATGTAAGTGTTTACATAATAAAAATATGGAATGTTAGTCCATATATATAAAAGATTGCTTGCAGGAATGTGATCAGACTAGAGACGCTAAAGATGACGTATACAATAAGTATGTAGGCTAAGATAACATGCCGTCACCTGTAGTCATTCAATTGTTTATAAACATTAGTCCAAGCTCCCTGCTTGAGACAAACTACCCCGACCTATAATTCAAACGGCCTACGTGATCTGTAGCGTGTCTCATTTGATTGTGTGTTCGTATGAAACTATGTCATTTGTATGTATGTTCATATGTTCGAACTACTGTCTGTTCCTTCATAACTTGTAACAGAGATGGTAGACAGGGAGAACAGAGTTAGCTATCGTCATTAGAAGACCTGTACCTCTTTACCTAAGCTTTATCATGTAGAGGAATAGGATTAGCCATCATCATTGGCAGAAGCGATCAAGCTATCGTTATTAGAAGACTTGTACAATCATATCTGATCTTCAGCATGTAAAACTTCAGAAGAATATATAATTTTTTATACTTAGTGTTTTCTACAAGAACCTCCTCACCATGAGTTTAACACATCGTCGTAATAACCAACAAGATAATACCGACTTCGTAAATGATCTACAAACCCCCAGACACTCCATTGAAGATGGAAGTGCAATACCAACCGACTTAGCGTATAGATTATCGCAAGTCTAACATTACCTCATAGGGCGCCTTATCATACAAGGCACAAGCCCTAATACATGCAGAGTTCAGTCTTTATTCCTGTGGATTGTTGCAGTAAGAGACTGGGCCTTAGCAAAGACACGCTCTTCGAGGAAGATTTCAACCTGAACTTGACCATACTTAAAAGTTCAATTTAAAAATTCCTCCGTCATTCATTGGTCGGTACATCCAGTGAGTGCTGCGAACTTTTGAATCGGTCTAAAGCATCTTCATTGAGCTTTTATCTTCAGAGTAAACTCCGGCCTTCCAACTGACTACCAATCCCTCTAGTTGGCAAGCCTCTACGTAATTGACTTGCTGAGACCCAAAGTCATTGTACAAGAACCAATTGTCCCTATTTCTCTTACTTTGTGTATATATTCGTTTGTTTAGACATTTGACAAACATAAAACATTTAAATATAGCCTTAGTAATAAATACGAGCGACTTTTTTCCTAAAGGAAGAAATTAAATTTGTTATAAAATTTACGCCCTTGAAACACAGAGATCATTCGAGTAACATAACTTTTTCCCCCATGGAATACAATCCAATAGCTCTGACAAAGTTTTCAAAAAAAAGAAAAAAAGCTTAAGCATTCTGAAATAAAACAAAAGCGAAATTTAATTCGGGAACGAATATGCAGGGAATATATTTAAAACTTTATTATTTAAGAAATCATTTCCTCCGAGAGCAAATAACTGTTATGAGTGATTAGATTATATGTGGACTATGGAAATCTACGTACAAACAATTCCATTTCCACTAATTCTATTAATGGGATGATATTTACTACTCAAATGCAATGGAAAAGGACCTGTGGCTCACTGAACAGTTTCGATAATTTGTATATGAATGGATCATGAATATCCTGGTGTTCATTTACAAGTTTTCCCAGGTTAATTGACACCAGCGGACGTCATCAGTTCAACAATCATAACAGCTATGACTGACACTTGTATTTTAACATAAAACAGAGACCAAGAAAAAATGCAAAGGTAAATGATGATAGTCGTGAATACTATCCATTTTATATTAAATAATCTTTATACAGTATATAATTTTAATTCAAGATTTTTCAAGAACCCCAAACAAACTTTTGCTTTTGTGCATTTTAATATGTAATTTGAATGTCTTGATGTAGTAATGAAATATTCAATAATCATTAAAACACATCCAAAAGCAAAACGAAAAATAAAAATTGAAAAAATAAACAAAGACAGCATTCTGCCAGACTTACTGTTAAGAGGTTTGGTTGTTAACTGATGGCAAATAGCATAGTCAAAAGGCGATGTTGGAGGAATCAAAAACAGGGGAGAGAGAGAGAGAGAGAGAGAGAGAGAGAGAGAGAGAGAGAGAGAAGAATGTGAGTAATAGGCAGTTAAGCATATGTAGCGCTGTGGATGTAGTTTGGTTGTTTAAGGAAGGAGACAGTTTCTTGATGTAAAGAGATTCTAAAAGAAGGAGCGAAAGACAATAATATATATATATATATATATATATATATATATATATATATATAGAGAGAGAGAGAGAGAGAGAGAGGAGAGAGAGAGAGAGAGATGAGAGAGAGGGGAGAGAGAGAGAGAGAAGTAGGTTATGTTGCTAACGCTTTGATATGCAACAAAGTCTTTCAGACTTTGATACATGTTGATATTCCTTAAAGCAGTATGAACACGAACCAAAGACTGAACGGGACAAAGCCTTTGTGAGGAACAAAGTGAATTAGGCTGTGCAGTTCTGATTTCATGGGAAACCGAACTCCAAATACAAAGGCATGTGAGGGCGTGGGCATTTGATCACGGCCTTTGCACAGAACCTAAAGGCAAACCGACCAGGATTCTCAAATACCTATAACATTGTGGATCGACACTGAAAGCTCGGTGGAATGCGTGATATAAATAAACTGCATATTCTTGTCTGGTGGGGATAAAGAAACGCTTCATAGAATTAAAGAACATGTCAGATTAGGGGAATAGATAAATAAAAAATGATCGCTTTTGAAGTCTGGGCTATTCTAACAGCCCAGACTTCAAATGCACTGTTTATCCATCTGAGCCAAAAATCTCATTGTATAAATTGGGGCGATACCTCTGTAATTGCTAGGTCTAATGATTATGTTTCAAGAAATTTACTGGAATCAGCAATTATACGAATCACTAATAAAAACAGCCTAAAGCTTAGTCTGGGATTGTACCATTTAGACCCATATATTTGTAAAATGTTTATGAAGGACCTTAAAATAAATGAACTACTAATTAATTAGTCCCACATGTATATAGTTATTATCTCTCTCTCTCTCTCTCTCTCTCTCTCTCTCTCTCTCTCTCTCTCTTTTCACTCATTTTATGGAACATTTTTGTAAATTTCATTCATGGTACTAAGTCGGATAGGTCTCCTTGTTTTTTTTTAAAATGTATTGTTTTCTGGATGAATCATCTGTTGACCACGTGTGTGCTCCTCTAAGGTGTAGCTGCCTAAAAATCGCTAATCTTGCCCTCAGGCGTTTCCTCGTTTCTGATGAGTGAAATCGACCTTATTGCTAATCTTGTCACTAGTGTCAGTTTGGATATTAAGCCTACTTTTACTATGTTTTTGCTTTGTATGATCACTTGTGCCTAAGTAAAGGGTCGTGCTAGACCGAAAGTTCTTGGCTCTCTCGCCTTTCATTTTTTCCTCCGAGACAAAAAACCTTTATGTATACTTCGCATTACGTTTTATATATTCCGTGTTCAAGTTATCATATATATATATATATATATATATATATATATATATATATATATATATATATATATATATATATATACATACACACACACACACACACACACACACACACATATATATATATATATATATATATATATATATATATATATATATATATATATGTGTGTATATATAATGGGGTTCCTTGTGATGAGAAAAATTGTCTCAGGGGTTCCTCAGAGTGCCAAAGGTTGGGAACCACTGCTCTAGGAATTTGGGAACCTTTACAGCTAAGTGTGGATAAATGTTGGTATTAAGCAACGGAAATGAGTCATTGATACCAGCGTGGATAGAATCACACACAAGAATATCTTAGTATGAAGGGGGAGTCTTGGAAATGGATGTATAATTATCTAATGCAGACGTGAGTGGCGGCGTGGAAAGATAATTTCCAGGTAAAATAGAAAATTTTATTCAATTTTTTAATCGTAAAACTAACTTGAAAGATCCTGATATTCTGGAAGGAAGAGGGACATTTCCTAGTTTCCATATTAATTAAAAAAAAAAAAAAAAAAAAATCGTAAGATTACGGAAAACCCCAATCTCAATCACCGAAAGGGATCGTCCACTAAAAGACAAAGCTTGTCTTGAAAAACGTTGGGACTGGCTCCAATGCGCCTCTCAAATCGGGTTTTATGCCACATTCAAGAGAGTATAATTAGGAAACATATATGGATAGCCTTAGCATTATTCCAGATTGGCAGCCCTTATTCGAGGCAACAAAGTTACTGATGCTGCACATGGCAGCTACACACGCAAAGAGGAAAGTACCCAGAACAATAACAATATTTCTTGGACGGTCACCATGACTGCAGAGCACAACATTTGCATCAACCAGGCTGTTTGAGGCTAGAAAACACCAGCCGGTCAAGGATTTCGCAAATACATCATTGCTTTTAATTTTATGTTTGGCAACGGTGCCATAATACTCCATAACCTAATACCTTTAGTTAGAGGCTTGTGAGACCCTCGTTTTTTCAGCCTTTAGGTAAATTATATCGCATGAAACAAGTTGCCACCGATCAATAATTAGAGACCTTTTCAGTTAAAATTAATGAGTCACAAAGAGATTATGCAGCTTACCTCCCACCTGCAATCGACCAGGCATTACAGAGTGCAACTGACAACATTGTAGCAACATTATTAACTTCAAAGATAAAATGGTTGATCTCACTATAACAGCAATAGCATCAACAGTAGTTCCGACTTCGGTTAAAGGAACCTGAAGGTATGTTCTCCGATAATGAAAAAAAACCAACGTACGTACAGAACGTGGTTGCGAATGCTAAAGTTGCAGAGGACTCTCTCTCTCTCTCTCTCTCTCTCTCTCTCTCTCCCCATCATCTCTCTCTCTCTCTCTCTCTCTCTCAAAAAAAGGAAATATGATTATATCGACCACACAGTCATCAATTAGGTAATAATTACCAAGAAACCGAAATAAAATACCAAAAGCATTACTTCCGTAGGACAGGCAGTTCACCACAGGCTCATAAAAGACTCAGTTGGACTGTAACTCACATAATTTTGTTAAAAGAAGAGGCAGATACTGTCAAAAATTTCGGCCTTCGGAAATAATAATCTTGATGGGCCTATTAGCAACTCAGTTTAGGCAATGTGTTTGTGGAGACTCGAAAACTGCCAAAATTGTGTATTCAAACTTAATGATAATCTTCAATCACACAATTCGGGACACTCCTACCATAAAGTAGTTCCGAAGGCGAATATCCCAAACTTTCTTGCTGAGTATTTCTTATGGCGAACAACACAAATGGTAGTCCCTCATCCCACTCCTTCGATGTTCATGGCTGTACTTTGTCAGAGCCTCCTTAAGCGTCTGGTGAAATCGCTCGAGCGCCCCCTGGCTTTGCGGATGATAACTGTAGATATAGAATGGTGAACCCTCATAGCCAACATAACATCCTGAAAAAGCTTAGATGTAAATTGGTACCACGGTCGGTTTGAACCACTTTAGGTATGCCATATTGAGTAAAAACTTGACAAGGTGTGGAATAAGATTCTTAGTAGTTATATTCCGTAAAGGAAATAGCATCTTTGGATATCTAATACTAGATCACATTATAGTCAACATGTATTGATGCTGTCTTTTTGTTTTTGGTAGAGGTCCAACGCAGTCAATAATAACTTTTTCAAAAGGAACATTACAGACTACTTGAGGGACCAAAGGCACTGGTTTAGGTGCTTGGTTGGGCTTACCTACTTTTTGACAGGTTATGCAACAATTGCAGAATACCTTCACATCACGCAAAAGGCTAGGCCAATAAAAATATTGCAATATACTGTATGCTGTCTTCTTAATCCCAAGATGAGTAGTAGAGACTTCATGGGCCACCCTCATCACATCATTTTTCAGAGATGCTGGAACCACCAACTGATGTTTAACTTCCCAAGAGGCAGTTGCCACTGCGGTACTTGCTCTATATTTCCTCATTAGCACACCAGCTTTTAAGTAGTAGCATGTAGATTCTGCCATACTCTCCTTCTCTGTCAATGCATTCTTAAACAAAGGCTGTAAAGAGACATCGTTAATTTGCTCATGTTTCAAATCTGTGACATTAATTTTATATACATAGATTTCATTACATGATGTTGTCAATACATTTCCAACTTTTTCATTAACAACCTTCCCTACTCGTAGTATCAAACTATTCTCCAAAACTATCCACAGTAGGAATAGCAGGTTGAAAATTTTCATTAAACAAACTATAGAGAGAGTAGTCAAAATCTGTCCCTAAATCTAAACATACTCCATCTCTCACCTTGTCATCCTCAACTGCAGACCTAGCACCACATTCAACAGAATTGAACTGGTCATCAATACTAGGAACAGATTCAGTCAAAACAATACCACGCAGGCCTCTGCTGCGTTCAACTACAAGATGGAAACAAATCACGTTCCAAATCCTCCAACTGCTGAACAGGGCTGACTTCCAAAGGAGTATCACATACCACTGGGTCCGGTACCACACGATTACCTGCAGCATCATTTCCAACAAGAACATCTACGCCAGGAATCGGAAGAGACCTCGACAACAACACCCACAATGATATCACCCTTGAATATGCCACAATCCAAATGCACTCTAGCCCGAGGCAAAGAAGTCAAACCACCTATGCTCCTAACTATTACTTTATCATTGGTAAGACAGTCTTCTAACCCAGGTACTGCCCCTCTAACAACTAAACTCTGCGATGAACCGGTGTCCCGCATTAACTTTACACAATACTATGTTATCATCAGCAACCAAAACGCCGTCAAAGCAGAATGGTTTGAAACCATCAACACCACCAGCTGACTCAGCATTTATATCACAACAAGAGAAATTAGATTCCTCTCCTTTACTCTTTCTTTCATTCTTCCTAGAATGTTTGGGACATCTAGCTTTCACATGACCGACCTCACCACACGAATAACAAGTTACTACACTTGAACTAGCACCAGAGCCAAGAGATTTAACAGACAATTTATAAGGACTTGTTGGTGGTGAGTTTTGAGGTGACTTACTTGGTGTCTTCCTGGATTGGTTACCTGGTTTGCAAGGTCTTAATACCTAAAATTCTCAGCCAAGATACAGTTGCTCTTTGAAGAGTAAGGTTACTTCTTATCTTTCTCAAATAAATACCTCTGCGTATCAATGGGTATACCTCTTATAAATTGTTCTACTAATATTAGTTCTCTATATTCATCCATGCTCGAAACACCAGCAGACTTTAACCATTTATCATGCATACGCACAATATTATGGGAATATTCAACATACGACTGGTTGTCAAATTTACGATATTTGCGAAACTTTAAGCGGTAATATTCCGGGGTGAGTTCGTACACACGCAAGATAGGATTCCTTAATAAAATCATAATCTTTACCTTCTTCTAACGTTAAAGCCAGAAAGGCAGACCGATTTTTACCCTTTAAAGCAGGTTGAATAAGAATTGGCCATATTACCTTAGGTAGCTCTAAACTATCTGCCAACTTCTCAAATAAAGCAAAAAATTCATCAGGCGAGTTTTCGTCGAAGGAAGGAATCATCTTTGAATACTTAAATACATTAGTATTACTATCTTCTAACGGAGCTACACCTCCAGTTTCGCGTTTAATTTTAAGTTGTTCTAACTTTAACTTATATTCACGCTCTTCCCGTTCTAACCGCTCTTTTCGGTCTCTTTCTTCACGCTCTAACCTTTCTTTCCTATCTTTCTCTTTTTCTCTCTCGGCATACTGCAACTTTAACCTCTTTACCTCTAACACCGAACTCATTTCATCACAAAGATCAAACGCTTCTTCAGTTAATATATCACTATCAACCAATTTATTTATTACAAAATGCTTGACTTGTGATTTACGCCAAGTTTTCTTGACATCTCGAACAAATTCATATTTACGTGCAATAGATAACCAGTCCTCTTTACGTATCATATGCGAACGCAAATAACCAACAGAGGGTTGACTAACAAATTCATTTAAATCAAAGGGCTCCATAATTACAATAAACTTTAATATTCAAAACAAAATTTAAATATTAAACTTTACCCTTCACTTAACCTTAAAGTATTTTGGCCGCAAAAAAATCAATAATACAGAACAGCCGTTAATAGTCAACTATCATGAAGACAATTACGTTTCACACAACTTCGCTCGAACAATACATTTAAAAAATACGCATATATTCGAGAATAGAGGCAATTAGGAAAATTGCTGTACACACACAACGTGTAGAATATCCCGGACAGGCCCCCATTTGTTATGATTCATATTAATATTTTTATTTTTATTGATTTCAAGTAGCACTTTATAGATCATAACAATGTTCTTAGTGATTTTTAAGTTAGTGCTATTTTACCAGGTTCAATTTTAAAGTTTATAATTTAAAAGGGAAAATATATTAAATCACTTTTTAACCACTTTTAATTAAAATAGATATTCTACACGTATGTATATAAATATTATAAAGAAAAAATGAGAAATAAATAAGTCCACTGGTGTAACGAAACATAAAGATGAACAATTATCTCTTACCGTATGCAAAACACTTATATATCTAAGTAATAATCCAATAACCGTTAATCACCAATCCAGGAAGCACACTGGATAAAGAAAACTTTATTGTCAAAGTAAACAATATTCGGTCATCCAAGGACCATGAAACAAACAAACAATACTTAAATTACAATTAGTTACTCCCTCTAGTGACTGAAAATCATACATATTTAAGGATACACCATTAGTCATACCTTCTAGTGACTAAAAAGAAAATTAAACAAAATATTAAAGAAATATACAACGAGAACCATAACACTAGTAATAATAATAATAATAATAATAATAATAATAATAATATCCTTTATTTCAGCTCAGGGCCATATACATGGAATATTCAAAATACAGACAGTAACATACACAATCTCGATACATGAGACATGATAAAAAAAAATTAATAATCGGTACTTATCCACAAAATGGCTGAGGTAGCATAAAAGATAGTAATCATAATACTGGTAATAACAGTAATAATATTGGTGAGAAAAAAAATGCATTGAGAGTTCTAACGGTTAGTGCACAGATTAAATAACTTAAATTTCAACTAGAGACCTTAGGTGGTTACAGTAGTCTGGTCCAGAGGGCTAAATGCGAAAATTGAGTGTGAAAAAAACTTTAACTTGATATTATTCACAGTAATAATGAAAAAGTAAAATATCAGCAATAAATATAAATAATAATGACAGAATCTGCAGATGACCTATTACCAATACAGAGATTGAATCCTTTAAGGGACAAAGGCCTCATTTCCCATCTTTCCCACAATTTAGGTCTTTTTCTTGCTTCACTCCTTAGGATGCTTTGCATGAGCGAGTTGCTGCTGTTCCTCACGCAAGTTACCAGACTGGACATTGTTCACCTTACAATGATTTATAAATTGTCCAGGTGGTTTTCTATGAACATCTGCGTGGTGGAGTGGTAGAGGGTAGTGTTTATGAGGCGTCTCAAAATGTCATTGCACACAACAGTGATAGGTCTCATGGCCTCTCGGGTATAGTTCGTCCAGAGGGAACACCCATAGATACTGTAGCAGTACGAGCGGAAGAACAGTAGTTTCACGTCTCGGTGACAGAAGGCAAACCTCCTTGCAATCATGTTTCCAGTTGCACATAGTTTACGACGCCTCTGTTCGATGTCTGCCGTATCTTTTAGGTCGTCGGTGATAATGTGACCCAAATACGGAAATGCGTGCACAAATTCCAGCCGATGGTTTCCAAGGAAAATTTGTGGTTCTGCAATATGCTTAAGCGATCTCAGGAGCAGCGTCATGCACCATATCATCGGCGTAACAGAGGTTGTTTATGGTTGTTTTATTGACAGTGCATCAGATTGGAAGTGAGTTCAACTTGACATTCAAGGCATCTGTGTACATATTAAACAAGTATGGAAAGAGAATGCCTCCTTGCCGAAGCCCGTTTAGGGAGCCGGAGGTGTACGATAATACTTTACCCCATTTGACACAGAATTGCTGTGTGGAGAACCAGCAATGTAAAATGCCAATCAGAATTGGGGTGTGCCTCTTTTATGCAGCTTCATGAAGAGCCTCAGGTAGTTTACTCTGTTAAATGCTTTTTTCACATCCACAAAACAAAGGAAACAACGAGAGGCTGATGATAGGTAGTAGTTCAGCAATTCTTTCAGTATGTAGATGCAGGTGTCGGTTGAGCGGTTTACTTTAAACCCGAACTGGTTATCAGTGGTGTGCAGAAAGTCTCACTAGAAGAACCAACTCAAGTATCTTCAATGTGATCGTTCTGATTGTAATCGACCGGTAGTTGCCAGGGTCAGCTGCATTCTTTAGCCTGTTTTTTATTAATGGTGTCAAGTGAACTAAGAGTAGGGAGTCTGAAAGAAAGTGGTGAATTATGCACACATTGAATAGGGCAGCTAGCAAAATGTAAATTATCTGATGGCAGAATTTAAAACCTCTGCTGGAAGACCATCACAGCCGGGCGATTTATTATTACGTAGGCTGTTCATGGCATCGCTGATGTTACCTGGCGTAATACAGTCTGCAAAATGGAATTGAATGTTATCAGTAAGGAGGTTATCTACATCCCTTCGGGAATCTTGATCGTTTATGCAATTAAGGATATTGTTGAACTGATCGTCCCACATACTTGCAATAGCTTTTTAGTTTTGAGATTTAAGGACTGGATATCTTTCCAAAGACGAGGATAATCACCAGATTCTAAGTTCCTAGACATTGCATCGGCTCTTAGTTGTTTTTCATTTAATCTGCAGTGCTTAAGGGCAAGTTTGAACTGTGCTCTCGCCTGTCTCATTAGTAATGCAGTGTGTCCTTCCCTCGTGAGTATGTATACAGGTAATTAACCAAGTCATTCCATCCAGGTATATTACGAGAATTACCTTGACAAAATCTATAGGCAGCCCTGCCCGAAGCAAGCATAGCAGAGATTATGTTTGAATAGAATTCATTCAGATCCCTCCCGTGGTGGTCATTTCTACAATTTGTGTTAATACAAAGTAAGGCATCTGCCAGTTGAACTATTGACCGCAACCTGGTTTCCGTGTTCGCCCTAGAGTATCTTGTTTTCTGTTGGTTTTTAAAATCCCAGTTTACTGCTAGTGGGCGGTCAGTTAGGGGGTTCACGGTAGGGAGGGATGGGGTACTGAATGACACCTGTAATGGGATGTGATCGTAGCCAGTTGCAAGATCGTAGCAAATATTGCAGGTCATAATAGAATCATCCCCCTTGATATGGGACCACCTTGACATGGTGAGGGGGCTCTTGAACCCTGGGAATTAGTTCCCGGGTTTGAGTCCAACAGTCTCATATTTTTTTGTATATTTTCATTTGGAGTAATATCCACCTTCTGTAAAATTTATTGGACCTGACGAATGGGAAAAGATATCATAGCTGGGATTGGGCTTATATCCGAAGCTAAATAGTGGGAGCTGTGGTAGGATCATCAACTACCCAATAATGTTCGGACCTGAGAGATATCAGATTGATAACTCAAGGGCGGAACTATTCTTCAGGGCTGGACCACGGATTCCAGGGGGGTTCTGGTCCTGGGGATAGGACTCTCGGCATTCTTTCCGGTTTGCCCATAACATGGTTAGGGTGGGGAGGATTGTATTCTTTTAATATTCTCATTCCTAGCAAGCGGGTTTGGCTTACACTTGCGCCACTCTAACCATGTAGTGCTATCCCCAGTGGGGTAGGGTAGGGATGCGGACATTTTGGAGTCGGCTCTCACTTGTGCCATTGGTGGAAGAATAAACTTTATGAAAGGCTGATGATATTTTAAAAATATTTTCAGGTTTAATTTTTCTGATTTTTTTTAATATAAAGCTTATATGACTAGTAACCACAAGGATTCTAGTACACCTGGTCCCTTTGTTGATGATTTGGCACAGATGACGACCCGCTACATGAACTTGACCGTGGATATGGAATGCTCCAGTGGTGGTACTACCTCTCAGGGTAGTCATCACAAATTGAAAAGAAACCATTGTGGGAACACAGTGGATAGTTTGAGGGTGTTGTATGTAAAGCACATTCGCTTGGAATGTGACTATGAGATGCTCTGTTTCGTTTGGTAGTTATGGTAAAATAGAAGAATTGAGTATGAACTATGATGAAAGTGAGAAAAAATGGGAGGTATGGCTGACTTTTGAAAAACATGAAGCTGCACTCAAAGCCAGCAGCAGTATCAATAACATAACAATTTGTAAAAAGATTGTCAAGGGAGCACTGACCGACAGGGCCCCTAAAAATATGGATACTTACAGACCATCACAATGGGTACAAGTGGCTCAGCCAAATTTGAATGACGATGACACTTTTGAAAAAACACCAAAACCTCCAATGTGGTTGGTAGTAACTGCTAGGGAGGAAAATTATAATTACTACAAATTTAGCAGATACATCCAAAAAAAGGTTGGCTGTATTGACATGGGGAATATCTCAGGATTTGGCAAAGGTAGTGTCCTAATTCATGCTAAATCAAAGACAGTCATACATGCTGACAATGAGGAATTTCGAGAAAGATGATATGATAAAAGAAATTAGACCACACATGAATTTTAGTTATGGAAAAGGAGTGGTATTTGATAGAGACCTTTGTGAACTGACAGAAAGAGAAATATTAGAAATCAGTCCAACTTCTGTATGGAAGGTAAAAAAGGTTCCAAAGGCAAATATGGTCATTTTAGCATTTGAGGGCTCTGATGTACCATCTTACATCAATTTTGGAAATGAAAGGGTCAAAGTCAAACCATTTTTATCCAAACCTCTGCAGTGCTACAACTGTTTTCAATATGGCCATCCATCCAGATTCTGCAAAAACAATAAAGTCTGTAATAATTGCTCGGCTCCTGAACATAGTCCTTGTTCGAAACAGCCAAAATGTATTAATTGTGAAGAGAATCATACCCCATTCAATAAAAAGTGCAGCCAATAAAATATGAAGAGGCAGCTATATGTAAAGCTAATGCTAAACATATAAGTATTAGTTATGCCAGGAAGTTAATTGGTCAGAAAAAGACCTATGCTATGGCTCTAAATTCTGTAGCCCCTATGAAAACTAAAGCACCTCTACCTGCAGTAAAACCAAGAAATCCTGAAACCCAGTCATCTGATATAGGTGATAGGCCGGCTAGGGTTGAAGCACCCCTATCCAAGAAAGATAATGCCTGCTGATATAGACTCCTCTGCAGTTGATGAAATCCTCCCTGTGTCTGTCCCATCTCTTCAGCGAGAAACTCTTGAAGAAATGGAACAAGAACAAACTAGAGGGCCAAAGAGAGAGAGAACTCCTTCATCCTCTCCTCCACCTGCTCAAAGGATGGAGATATCTAAACCCCATAAAAAAATGTAACAACAGTGAAGACGCTCCTGCCCCTGAAACAACCAAGGAATCAAGTTTCTTGGATAAAAAGAAAATAGTAGTGGAAGTCCACTCTCCTCCATATCAAAAAGTTAATAAAAAACATAATCATGAGCCACATATCTCAAGACAATTTAAAGAAACTCTTATAAAGTCCCATAAGGAAAATAAACAAAAAAACTAGTATCTTTGCCTAATCGTTTCCCATGACTCCTTCAGGTTGGTGTTCAAATCGCTTATTACAGCAAGTTAGCTGGTGCTTCTAGCACAGGCTCCAGTGGAGGGCTTTTGCTACTAGATCATGCTTCTTTTTGTACTGGCTCTGTGCAAGTGCCGGCCATTCACTTACTATGTAGTTCATATTCTCGTTTTTCCTATTGCACTTCCTGCATATGAGTGAGATGTTATTTCCATCTAATTGTTCTTTGGACATGTCTGGATTTTAGGGCCTGATCTTGTGCCACTGTTAGCTTACCTTCTATTTTCTTCTGTAGCCATTGCCATACCTCGTTCTGGTCAGTTCTTTAGTCTGTCTCATGTATTTAACATGTATTGGTGTGCTGTGCCTTTACTCTGTTCTGTTTTTCAGTCTCCCATCTGTATATTTCTGGGTCTTAGTATGCTTTTCTTGGTCCTTCTTTCCATGCACTCCTTAACCACCCATCTTCACTGTTTTTCAGGTACTGCCCCAGTACTATGCTCTCGATGTTGACACAATCTACTATGGTTAATGGACTTTTCCATTCGATCTTTCATATTATGTATAGCCTGTCTGTCTATGTGGTCTTGGGTTAAGTCCTTTGTGTACTTTCATTTGTTTCTTAGTTTTCTGGTCTATGCTACAGAGTTCAGCATTCGTTCACTCCACTACTCCTGGTACTGCCCATGTGTTAATGTCTTTCATGTTTCTGGTGTTAAAATTTGACATGAATATCGCCTTAAGTATCAGCATATATTCTTTCCTAATCTTATCCTTCATCTGTTGGTGTTTTATATCCTCTCCTATTATTCCCAGGTATTTGTATCCTGTCTCATCTGCGTGCTTGATGCTATTTCCCATCTGGTAGGTTTATTCCTTCAATCCTTGTCACTTTCCCTTTTGGTATGCAGATCAAACTCCATCCTGCTGTCCCCAGATACAATCCTTACAGTCTGTTACCTCTTCTGTAGATTTGGTACCCAGCATCCATCTCGTGCAGTACTTTTTTCGTACTGCATATGGGAATCATGACTGCTACGAAGAGCAGTGGGGACAGTGAGTTGTCTTGAAAGGTTCCTCTTCTGATATTATTATTATTATATTATTGTTATTAGTATTAGTATCTAAATATATATGTATATATATCATATAAATTATATATATATATATATATATATATATATATATATATATATATATTTATATATTGCTACTTTCAAAATGCATATATCCCCTTGTGACTGTATAAAAATGTTATGTAGAATTGTGTAACATTTTTTCAGATTCCTAGATAGCTTAGAGATAGGATGTTTTTGAAATATGCATTCAGATTTCGCATTACATAATGTAAAAGAATATATATATATATATATATATATATATATATATATATATAATATAATATAATGTAGAATGTAAAAAGAGAGAGATTTTCTTTGTCCGTTCGAAACTATGGTTGTTTCCCTATTATGTCAACACTTTGAGATTAGAGGGTCTGCGAGAATCATTTGCTTTCCTGATCTGTCAACGCGTTTGATATGCGAGCTCAAATCTTCATTTGTGTTTTGGGAATCTGTCATCGTATGTGATAAGCCTTCTGCGCCGTGCAGGATTGCACATTTCTTATGTAAAATTGCGTAAGATTTCGAAGCTCCTGGAAGCATTATTGTCTCAAAACGTTTTGTCATCTCCTCTGTCCAGTTTCCGCAAGGGAAGAGAATTCATTACATCCTAGGTACTCGAGGCGTTAACATCTCCCTCTCTCTCTCTCTCTCTCTCTCTCTCTCTCTCTCTCTCTCCCGCGACTTCCTTGAGATTATATTAATGTAACGTAAACTGGCAACTCGTAACTTGAGAATTTTAGATTTGATATTTCTTAGTTTATTTAGTATTATTTAGTGTTTTTTGTGGAATCTGAACAAACATTGTTTCGTAACGGCGCCTGGTTTTTGGTAAAGTGAAACAAGCCTGCAGCAAAGAAAGAAATTGGTATACCAAAAAGGTAAAGTGTGTTATATTTTCATTAGTTGCAACTAATAACTAATAACGGATAGGAACTGTGGTTAACTAATAACTGATAGGAACAGTGGTTAACTAATAACAGATGGTTACGAAGGTTTGGTAAAAACTGATGGTTACAATGTTTTGAGTGAAAAAGATTTACACTTTTACACATTGCGTATTTTTGTGTTTTGTGTTTGTTCATTTTTTGTGCACTTGTTCATTTTCTTATTGAAGTGTGCCTTTTTATTTTATATTTTCATTTGCATTCATAATTTAATTGACTTAGTTATTTTCATTGCTTAATCATTGCACATTTAATTAAATTTAACATTTGTGAATTTATTTGCATTTACTTAGAATTCTTTTCAAGTTTTATTATTGTTTAGCACTTGTGAACTAATTTCAAATTTTCAATTATTACCTAACACTTGAATTTCAATTGAATTAATTTTCTTGAATTTTGTGATAAATTAATTTTGATTTAATTTTACTTAATTTGATTCAAGAATTAATTAAACTTTACTTTGTTTTCAAGTAACAGTAATTTTCCCTGATATTGTGAATTTCACTTATAAATTTGAGTAATAAATTTTTGTATTTAAAATTTTTATAAGTATTTCATTTCTAACCAGTATATTTGCATTTGATTATATTTATGTTGGGTAGAAACATATAGTGGTAATTGATTTGCTTTCCTTCAATTTACTTGAAGTGACTTAGAACCAGAGAAGTACTTAGACTTCTGAAATCAGGGAAATACTTAGACTTTTAAAGTTGTTGATGGAATGATGCCCTTTGATTAATTTAATTACTTACAAGATTACCTCACACCTGTTTTGATGAACTTAGTCTGATTTTCTGCAATACTGGTAAGTTGTTAAGGGATCACTGTTGCCTTTAGAGTATTCAGTCGTTTAATACTTGTGATGAGGGTTCAGGTGTCTGGCTTTTGTGAGGTAACAATAAATGAATGGTAAGTGTAGTAAACCAGATACTTAGCACTTCGTAACAATATATATATATATATATATATATATAATATATATATATATATATATATCTATTATATATAATATATAAAATAGATATTATATATATATATAATATTATAATCTATAATATATTCTAATAATATAATTATATATATATATACATATATATCTTATATATATATATCATGATAAAATATATTATATATTATAGATATATAGATATCATATATATATATATATATATTAAAATATAAATATGTAGTATATATATATATATATCTATCTTATATATTCTATTATATATA
>NC_087202.1:126546408-126551408 GCF_015104395.2 Macrobrachium nipponense
ATGCATAAAAATTACTTCACAGACAAGGTCATAAGTCGGGTGCACGGAAAAATGTAATCCAATCGAATCCTTTTTTTTAAGTTTGCCCAAAGGGCCAAAAGCATTTAAGTTGTCTCTTCCATTCATTTTCTATAGTCTAGCCAAAGGCAAGGCCAAAAACACGAGAAAGCGGGAGCAGCTCAAGACACGCCCGCTCTGCTCCGAAGTTATAGCGAGAGTCCTCGTTTAAAATATTAATAAGAGCCCCTTCAACTACTATGCGTCTACCTAAGTTATTATCTCTGTCGATTACTTCCGCCCCCTCCCAGTCAATTGCATGCCTTAACTCCGTGTGTCTGGCAACTCAACTATATTTCGATCCCATCCTACATGATCGCTTATGTTCTTCTAATCTTATACCTAATCCCCTGCCTGATTCCCCATAATAACACTATTACAATCTTAACAAGGTACCACGTAAACCCCAACGTCATCTTTCCTTTTTTTTCATGATTACTAATCAACTTCGATTTTAATGAGCTATTATACCGAAAAGCTAAATTCAACCTATTTTCCCTGTTCTGTTTAAAAAAATGTTGCACCCTTTCCAAGCTATGATGATAAGGGAGCGAAATACACTAACTACTTTTGAATTCATATTTCTCGGTCGGTGGCTTATACAAGTTTTTTTCTAGCCTTGGTAAACGCTTGGTCATTAAAATATTTTGGGTATCCCAGTCTCGTGAAAACCTCTCTTATATGTTCCATTTCCTTGTCTATGTCTGTGGATCACTAATCCGAAGCCCTCTCGTTACCATGTTGACGATTACATTAGACTATACGTTGGCTATGGTATGAGTAGGACCCACTGAGAGGAGGTCGGCCAGACAGGAGATTATCAATGACTCACCGACCTAGGATGTCATCTGAGCCAAACCTCACTTAGGCTCACTCACTCTGACCTGACTCACACTCTCAGTCACTTCCTCATACCTGTTAAGGACACTAACATCCTGCTCTAGTTAAGGATTGATTTTAAGGAAAATGCCGATTAACTGCTCCGTTTTCGGCTGTTCAAATACTAAATCAAAAACAAAAGATACTGGAGTGAAATATTTTCGTTTTCCAAAGGACGATAAGTTAATTAGCCAGTGGAAAAATGCATGCCGTCGTGCAGACACAATAAACCATAAACATGCAGTCATCTGTTCAGATCACTTTATTTATTTTAAGAACCCTGCTGCTGATAGACAAATATTCGTCTTTGCTGATGTTCCACATCTTATAAAGCTTGTAAGAAACAACCAACTTGATTCTGGTTTCTATTTAGAAAATGGGAAGTATCAGATTCTAGTATTCGTGAAATGATTAATTCTAGCAAATCAGAATATGTCTTGGCATACAAAGTTAATGAATTGCATTTATGTGTTAGTGGGCAACAAAGACAACGAGTCAAATATGCTGTGCAGTTACTATCAAAATCATGTGCCGATGCTCTTAGTTATCTTGGTGAGAAAGGTCTATTGCAATCAGAAAACTGCAGACCAACATCTGACTTCATATCTCTCATAAATGACTGGTTTGATGTCATGAATTCAAACCATATGTCTAGAGACTTGCAAATGCGCAGTGGATTTGGAATGCATATAGAGCAACAAACAAATGTACTTAATAAAGTAATAGACTGCGTGAGTAAAATGAAAGTCAAATCTCTGAAAACCAAATCCATTTATAGATTTCAGAAAGGGGTGATACTTTCGTCAAAGTCACTAATTGGACTTTTCAATATGGTGAAAAACAATTTCGGCATTAACTATATTTTAACTCAAAGGCTAAATCAGGACTGCCTAGAATATTTCTTTGGTTGCATAAGGCAGATGAATGGCCCATATGATCATCCAAATCCTGTAGACTTCAAGTATAGGATGAGAACACTATTGCTGGGCAAAAATGTTGAAATCATGAGTGAAAAAACTAACACAAATGAAAAGTTTAACAATCAGGACATGTTGGCCAATATATCTGCAAATCAAATCAAATAAAGAAAGGGAGCTGGTGTTAGAAGTGTGTCTGACAAGCATTTTGTTTAAGGATTTGGTACCTGATTGTAAAAATAATTTGGATTTGTCAATGAAAGAAGACATGTCAATTGATGATGTGAACATGAAAAAAACGGTCAACACCGTTATATAAGAAGAAGCGCTGAAGTATATTGGTGGTTATATAGTTGAAAAATTTTCCATCAAATACCCTCATTTGGGCAACCAAGAAACTAGTGATACTTCAGACAACTCGTGGATCGAATTAAAAAGTAGGGGTTATTTGCATTTTCCCTCTAAAGCCTTCTCCCTGCAATTAACAAAGCTAAGAGAGGTGTTTAACTCCATTCACGGGCAAAGTCTTCGTTTAGGAAAAAACTGCTTTAAAACACTCGAGAAAGAACTTGTAAAAGCTGCAAGAGGCCTTGGAATGGAGATTCCTGAAGATGTGTTGAAATTCTTTGCCAAGATATCTATATTTTTCAGAATACGACACCTCAACAACGCAATTAGATTCAATAAAAAATTGAAAACAAATCCGACAGAGGACAAGAAAGGAAAAAAATTAAACTTAATATGTAGCATTTTATTCTTCAGTTCCGTATGTATTTTATATATATATAAGGCTACAGCATGTCTGTATAATGTTTGTGGTTGTAAATGTAATCCTATACTTCAGGTCAGTATGTTATTTATATCACACACACACACACACATATATGATGTCCGTATGAAGCATGATTTATGACTATATATCTCTTGTATTTTGATTTGTCATTGTTATCAATAAAGGCAAACTTAATCAGATTATGAACTTGTATTAGTATCCATCACTATTCTCTTGGTCTCAAACAGAAAACTGTCATTACATAAATCTTTAATTGATCAGAAAAGTCCATGACTTATCCAAAGAAGACAAATATACTCTTCATTCTTCATTATCCTA
Source organism: Macrobrachium nipponense (assembly GCF_015104395.2). Taxonomy (NCBI): domain Eukaryota; kingdom Metazoa; phylum Arthropoda; class Malacostraca; order Decapoda; family Palaemonidae; genus Macrobrachium; species Macrobrachium nipponense. The sequence goes on from NC_087202.1 coordinate 126,549,373, forward strand.
TATTTAGATATGGTTTGAATACACTGATAGAAAAAAAGTTTATCCTAATACGTGTTTAATAAAATAGAAAAGAATATTAACAAAGAAAATTTATCCGAAAAAAGAATATTATCATGTCAGAATGCCCGAGACTGAGCCAAGCTATGGCTCAGTTGACGGGGATAGAAAGAAAGAAAGAAAAAAGTGACCATCGTCTGGTCGACCTCCTCTCAGTGGGTCCTGGGTATGAGTAAAAATGAATGTATGTTTCTGCGTTGGTGTCTTTTCTGTATACACTAAATGTAAAGTTAAAAGTAACAGGGTCATGGTGAACCAGAACGTCCAGAAATGGTAAATTATTTTCGATCTCAAATTCAACTGAAAAGTTAATGGATGGCATCAAGTTATTATCAAATTCTAAAAAACGGTTAAACTGAATAACACTACCTTTATAAATTAAAAAGATATCCCCAGCATATCAGACCCATAGAAAAGGCTTAATGTCCTCAGGACAACGGCTAACTAAATCAGCTTCAAACAATTCCATGCACAAATTAGCCAATACCGGAGGTAATGGTGACCCCATAGCTATTCCGAAGTTTTGTCGGTAAACCTGCCCTCTGAAACTAAATACAGGTGAGCTAACACAAAGCTTAATCAAATCAATAAAATAGTTTGTTTAAAACGAAATCTAATAGAAAGTTCGACGTCACATGGTGCCGTATTGTAAAAATTCCAGGTCGAGCTTGGCCTTCCACCACTTCTTCAAGTTATCCTCCAACTTGCGACATGTCAGCAGCAACGGGCGATCGTATCTTCGCTGAATTAGGTCACGAAAGTGTAGTAAGCCAGTAGATCGGAGCCGAAAGAGAAACAGCAACACGGACATCCAGGAAAACATGGTGTGAAAACAGGAACAAAATTGGGGTGGGGGGCGCCGATGTTCATTTCTTTTCCACAAAGAAATCGGAATCCTTTACGATTGTTTTAAATCAAATTGTTACCCTCCTAATCTCTTTATGAAATATGTCAGGAAAACTCTGGAAATTTCATTTCATCCTCCAGCATCAAAACATTTTGGCCCAGAAACCCAAGTTTTATATACGATTTTCTTACATGCATGACACCTGTTTTTTTTACCTCACTTAACGAGAATTTTGATTAGTCATTTTCCAGCTGTTGATGTTAAGTTTGTCTTAATGAACCCTAGGAATATCGGTAATATGTTGCGTCATAAAGAGAGATTACCTCCCTTGATGCAATCCGGCATTGTCCATATTATTTTATACTTGCTGCTGACGCAATAGGCAAACTTACGTTGCCACTTGCTTAAGGTGAGATGTGATTCACATATGGGTATTAGTTATTGTACAGGGAGTAAAGTGTCCAACCCAGAACTATCTAATATTAAGAATCATGGGAAATTTTTTAAAAATAGTATAAACTATAAGGATTTCAAAGTATTGTTATCAAGTCCATACGAACACCACCTTCCAATATTAGAATCTCTAGCTATAAAGAAACTTCTTCTTGTTTACTTTCAATGCGTTTTCCATACAGCAACCGAACGTTGTTCAGACAAGGTGTCTTTTCTTAACTACTCCTAATTTAATAATGCCTTTTAATTTATTTATGTATTTTGTTTTATTTTATTTAATTTTTTAGAGTAACTTGTATTTCAATGTTGTAACTTTCCTTGTATTACTTTATTCAATGTGTTTTTTATGTCAACGAAAATAATTTCATGCTGTATTGTATAGAGTTTCTTATCTTTTATTTTAGCCTGGACGATGAGACATTGGTTTCGAAACGTCGCGACAAGAATAAAGTGACATATGTTTAATGCTGTCTTTTTTCAACGCCTTCTGATTTGTACTGCGAGGAATAGCCTAACCTTCATGAATTTTATATATAGAAGTATATATATATACATATATATATATATATATATATATATATATATATATATATATATATATATATATATATATATATATATATATATACTATATATATATATATATATATATATATATATATATATATATATATATATA
>NC_087202.1:126553908-126556408 GCF_015104395.2 Macrobrachium nipponense
ATTGTATAATAATATTGCGACTTCAGGGAAGAAGTGCTTGCGTTGCGTTTTTGCGCTCTGGTGAAGTGATGTGCCGAGGGAATTTTTTTTCTAAGCCACCCGTCGGTAATTAAGTCATGTGTTAAGGAATTAGGAGAATTTAGCTTTTTTATTTGATAAAAATGCCACACCTGAATGGAAAGTCAGGTTGGCTTCAGAAAAAATCTTCAGTCCATATTGACCATTTTCGCTTGCTTCCAACACTGTCGAAATGGAAGGATATTGCAATGATTTTAATTAGATTTCTCAAATTCCTTTTGTATATTTACACTGTAATACAATAAAAATAGTTTCGGTTGAATATTGTGTATCCTTCTGAATCCCAAAAATAGTACCAAATCAGAGGCGTCGATTCACATTTTTCTTGAGGGGGGCGACAGTTCTTGTATGGGTGGGGTGGTGAGTGAAGCGAAGCCTATTGGCCGGAGGTAGGTTGGGGGGGGGGGCAGGTGTAAGCGCCCCCGATAAATGTTTTGAAATTTCTGTGCATTGTGGAGAATTTTGAAGAGATGTAAGAGCGGTATTGAATTGATATAGCTGGGAGCATTTTCCCTATGCTAAATCTCATGAAAAAGAGCGAGATCTACCCAAAATGACAACACTGCTTCTATCACACCCTGTCTCATGCACTCTCACTCTAGAACGCGATCAAGACTTGGACGTTTTAACCAGAAGCCCCTCTCCTGTCCCCATCCCAAACACACACCCAAAATGACGCCCTAGGTATCAATGCATAAAAAGAGGGTAATCCACTCTAGTGGACTACTAGAGCCTGACCAGCTTTAATGGGTACTCACCTGTTTTTGACCTCACGTGAGAGGCATCACAGTGATATATGTGGTACTGGCGAACTTTTGCATCCTCAAAGTGACCCTATTTCACTTCAGTATTTGAAAATTACGAAATTTTTGAAGGTCAAATTTCAGAAGAAAAAGAAAACAAATCATGATCTCGAACATAATCGTTATTAGAGCGTACAATTCTAAAGTCGTGAGAGTAATATTACCATCTTGTGGCACAAAAAGAAAAATTCTTTTCGAAATGTTCCCTCTCAACTGGGCGCAGAGAATAATCGTCTGGGCACACTGAATATGTCCACTAAACCCCTGAGAATAAAGCTCCCAGATTAAAGCTAATTTGCCTTCTGCATTGTGATGAATAAGTCAGCAATTCCTCTTATATTCTTTGGTTTAAGGGCCCATTTCGTTGATACGTAATCTTTGTACCTTTTATACATCTCCCTTTAACTTCACAGACATGAAGCAAATAATTTTAGTGTTTTATATAATTATATATATATATATATATATATATATATATATATATGACACTAAAACTCTTTATTTCATGGTTGTGAGGTTAAAGGGAGATGTATAAAGATACAAAGATTATGTATCAACGAAATGGGCCCTTAAACAATAAAACGAATGGGCATGAAATGGGGCCCGGGCGGTGTGGGGTGGGGGGAGACCTCCTTAGAAACGACTCTCAAATTTCGAATTTTGACTAAAACCTTCCCGAGGGGAGAGAATTCTAAGGTAAAAAATTTTGTAGCCCTAGCTTTTATAGTCTGTGCGTGCATAACGAGCAAACAGACAGCCAAAATTTTGTTTTACTATTTTTATATATATATACATATACTATATACTACACAGTTTTGTTTTAATGAATTTACAACCTGGTTTGCAAAAAGAAAGCGAATTTTCTTCTGGACTGACACAGGTGCAAAAGTGTTAAGGGGCGTCGTCCCATTCCGTGCCATGAGGCTTTCCTGAATGGCCCGTTCACTCTGAGAAGCAAATGAGAAACGACTTCCCCTTTGCTACACATCATCTAATGTAGGTGAGAGTCTTTTGATGCCAGGTGCCACGTTATTAGACGCCTATTCTTCGAATTTTCCTATTATAGTGATTGTTAGCGAAGTGAAGGACGTCTGCACCGAATCAGCTCCCATAAATGCTTTCTTCGCTTTGTCAAGATTTCTCACTACGAGACCCATTAAGCAATGGAGCTGGAGGTTATGAAATACTTACAGACATCACTCTCTTTGTAAATATATATATTATATATATACTATATATATATATATGTATGTATATATATGTATATATATATATATGTATATATATATATATATATATATATATATATATTATATATATGTTGATTGACTTCTTTTCTGTTATAGAAATCCAAACTCTGGGTGGTTTCACAACGACAGCAACTATTCACAAGGGAAACATTCCGAATCAAAATGATTTAGAGCTAATTTCAAATTCAGAATACGAAATCAGACCTACAAACCCAATTTCCCATTTGTTGCGCAAGTGGAAGTCTGTACTACACAAAATAAAATTACGTTCAGAGTTAATTGGATAACCTCTTCATCTGTATAATCCAACAGGCGGAAACGCATTTTCGGGAACCAAAGAAAACTAAATCTAGATAATCAAATTCGGCG
>NC_087202.1:126559092-126580420 GCF_015104395.2 Macrobrachium nipponense
AATTTTCGATTTACAAACTGTCATAGTGCAGACTTGTAACTACCGTTTTCTAATGCACACTTAAGCACAGACGTCCTGACAATCTTTTCGGACGGAAATATGCCTTCAGTCAATTATTTCCTTGTCTAATATAATTTCCTCAAGCTCTTGCGCCACCTGTCTTCCATTTCTCAAAAAGAATCCTGCAGTTATCTTCCCCTGTCTACTACTCACTCATTGAAGGAGCCGATCATTCTCACAGTCTCCTTCATCACCTGCCATCGCGTATAGAGCGGAAATTATTATTGTTGTTTGTGTTCAGAATCTGGTTCTCGGTGTTAGGAAGACAACTGAGTTTGATAAGAAAGAAAGAAAACGTAGCTTGTGGGAAGGGAGTGGAATGGAGTGACCAGGGCAACATGGAGTACAAAGGAAGGATAAAAAAAAAAAAAAAAAAAAAAAAAACAGGAGAATAAGATGGCAAATGAGAAGAAAATCGCATGAAAGGCCCGGACGGATGTTAACATCTGTGGACGGTTGTTGTCATTTGTTTGTGAAGGCATAATGATTTTGCAGACAAATGAATGAGACGTCGGTTTATCATTCTTTTAATCGATGTATTACAAGCGACAGCACAGGGTTGTATCAGTACAGAATATAGGAATGACTCATTCAGTCTGTCAGCACAGAATAGGGGTAACTTCTCAAATCTCAGTCTCTGTTGTTTGATGTTTCCTATATTCATTTTAGGTTTTCACCTAAAATTCATCTCATTTCCCATTTCACTGTGGCAATTCTGTTCTGCGAAGGTTATTCATAGATTAACCTGTTATTTTAGCATAATAAAAAAATAATAATGATAATAATAAATCTATCGACTAAAGGGTAACCCATTAGGTTTAAAATAAAACATTCTTCCCGAACACAAAATAGATGTTTGACAAGTTTGTAATTACCTGAGTCAGATGAAAGAGCTTCGTGAAATGCTTCCATGTTATATAATTCCAAGCATGATCGATGAATATTTGATATCTGAATATCTATATTTTTTTATGAATTTAATGTACAGCGGCATTACAGTCGATGAAGAATCAGACACACTTCACGTTATCATAGTATTTCTTGAAATGGGCTCTGTGTCTTTCATTTAAGCTCTTCTTCTTCTGGTCAGGTTCCATTATGTTTCAAAAACAAATAAACAATGCGCGGACAATACAGTTATCCATACAGCGTCTAACCAAGGCCACCGAAAGAGATATTTTTTCGTAGAGATATTTTTTTAGTAGAGCAGAACAGAGCTTAGCCACACTGCTTACCTCAGTATCTTTCAGAGCTAGACATTAATTTGGCTCTATTCAAGACTACTTTTTCAACCAGAGTAATTTGGGTAGGAAGGCGGTGGAGGGGACGTTTTGATGCAAGGAACTGGTTACCCAACGGAGCCTAAATACATTCCAAGAAAAGAGTAACTGAAGGGAAACTTCCAAAGGAGTAGTATATGTGCAAGAGAGCACAAATATCAATAATTCTTTCTTTCTTTGAGTGTGGCTATTGTGTGTGTTACACAAACAAGGCTTTCGGAAAATATATTTTTTTTTATCGGAATTACAGGGAAAATAATGGAAGGAGAGAGAGAGAGAGAGAGAGAGAGAGAGAGAGAGAGAGAGAGAGGTGGGGAAAAGGTGAACGTGTGGGCTTGAATCCCTTGCCACTAATAGGGCTTCATAACAAATAATGTTCCAACTCTTCCTCTGTACCATGGGACAACTAATTGATTTTAAGAAATTTAGGCCAGGCAATGGGACACATTTGAAGAATTAGCGCTCAAGACCGTAAAAAGAGGGAGTTTAGATGGCTGGACAGCAATATAAAACTATCCATAAAGTAATGAGTTGCAAAAACCCTATGGTAATGCCCAAAGTGCACCACGGGAGGTGCACTGACGGCACAACACCCCTAAGGAATGAGGTGATAAATATCACGGCACTGAAAATAATGTAAAAACCACATAGCACAACCGCGTCTGGGTTGAGCGAGTTGGAATCAACCAATGAAAACGGAGCACGAGATCAGGACGTTTTCTGACTGGCTGCATCGTCGGTGCGTCTGAGTTGTGGGCAGTCATAGAGTCCTGCTTTTCAGTACTGTTCAGTTCAATTAGGGGGTCCATTACAAGTTCGTAAAGATTTCTCTTATTTAAATGCTTCTTTCTGGTAATAATATGACGTTGACTGTTGTGATATTACTGCGACAATGTCTCTTCGCAATGAGGGCCTCCGGGAAGTCGTAATAATTATGGTTTTTCACTGGTTCATTTCTGTGACCACTCACTTAGGTCTAGTGCCATGAAAGAGGCCAGTTTTAGTAATGATAAAAATGTTGACGTCCCAGACTGTGTTCGGGGCATGATGATGGTGAAAGCGGTGGTGACTGAGCCATAATAATGAGGCAGTTAGCCCACCGAGGAAGCCTTCAGCAGCTGTACAGGATGGTGAGTGCACAGAGCATTTTGTTCTCCTCATTAGGCCTACTCTGTTTTTATTGCTAAATGTTTATATTGGCTTCCATCATAGCCACACAGAACAGAACAGACAGACACAGAAGGCAACACAGACTCCTATTATAATTAAAAAACGTAGAATTAGGCAATATTTCTTGGGGTGACTGAGGGGAGTTGGGTAGTTGGGGTGATTGTTCATGTTTCCCCAGGGCTTTCGTCACCGTAATGTGAAGGGAAGCGGAGGGGATGCAATATATGGTTACACCGGTTATAAATAATGCTGACATTTGGGTTAGAAACGCTCTGAGAGCGGAAAACTTTTACAAAGCTCAGCAAAATCTTTTATATATATCTGAAAATGCTGACTGTTATTGACGACCGAATAACTGTCGACCTAAAGTTTCAATATTACTAAAATCACGACTTTTCATTAGAATGTAATGTGAACAATTCAGGCTTATACTTTTACTAAATTTTCCAGAATGAAACTTATTCTGTGTTATGAATATAACTGAAATAGATGAATGACGTCTTGCTGTTAAGGCATTAGCGACAAATTTATTATCACTCGCTTCAAAGAAACAATCATCGAGTATAAATAACAAGCCTTTATTACCCTCAATCCCCTTTTCAGTGTAATAAAAGGGATTTAAAATTTCTTTGGCGACTTTAAATTTGGATCCTATAGACGGGTGCATTTCGAGGGGATGTTCAGATACCCCACAATATAAAATATATTGGAAATGCACTTCATAAGTTCAATGATCTTTTGACATAGGGCCTGACTTGCCGCTTTTGCTAAACCCCGCAATTATAATACGGGCGGGATTGGCAAAAAGATTTAAAATCAACTCGGGGAAGGGACCTGTTGCCATGATGTCAGCACGCTCAATACTAAGGGCATGTATTCTATTCATCTGTCTCATATAGACATCAATTATAGTGAATGAAAGTTGACGGCATAACATTTGTTTAATTTTTATAGTGAAATATATATAGGACACTCATACAAGGTTTTACATAATATATGCACAAAATAACTATATATATATATATATATATAATATATATATATATATATATATATATATATATATATATATATATGAAACAAAACTAAGTATATATGGATTGGGTGAATCCCTTTGGCGACGAGGTAAAAGCGATGCCAATGACGATAAAGAGAGAGTTGATTTTACATCCCCTACTTTACTGTCCTCTCTTCGCTGTTTTGAACACCCTTTCACTCGAGGGGAATGATGTGAAGATGGTTGTAGGGATGGAGGAGGAGCAGGGATTCTCGAGGTGCTAGGAATAACGGACGGAATGTTAGACACAGAGGGTGCTGCTGGCCCCAACCCCTCTATCAAATCTAGTTCCTCCTCCTCCACCACACCCTCCACCATCAACTCCATCCCAATGTCTGGATAGCCATATGGTAACGATTTATACAGTGTCACATAGTATCTCTCATCCTCTAAAGGACATAGAGACACCTTTCTCTGGCTCGTACGACTCATCGTACCTCTTACTCTTTGCAAATATGCACACGAGTATAAGTGACTTATTCTTTTCTATAACTTTTCGATACTGTTCATGCAGAATGGTCTTTTGCCGGCATCTTTGTATACCTTTCAAGGTGTAACTACAGCTATTTTCAGTTAAGATATGAATAAGCCATAGGTTTGACAACAATGTATTCTCTCATGAGTTCAGCCCCCTGTGTCAACCTTGATTAATCCGAGTTCCCCCTTTTGTGACTCATCATACAATTCGTGAGTTTTCAGGAAACTACTCAGGTCCATAATATAGGGATTGAGAACCTCCTTCACAAGGGAGAAGATCAAGCTGTCAGTGTCGGTATAAAGGAGTTGAACTCTTTCACCATCAATTTCTAGACAGAGTCTTGTAATAAGGGAAGGTAGATCAAGCGATTACGCATCGGTAGATGCGTACCCGTCAATTTAACTTTTTTCTTGGGCAACTTCACATCGAACTTACTCAGCAGGTTTTTACTTTAGGGAGATAGATCCTGGTGAGTTACATTCATGTGATGAATGGCAAGAGGGAGATCGTCTGTCCATAGAGCAACATCCCTGCTAACCCATTTGGTATTGAGAAGGAGGAAATAACTGTATTCACCGTGTGAATCAATGGCAGTAATTTGACTAGCAACATACCGTTCAAATTCAGAAGGGGGAAGTTCAGTTATTTCACCCGAGGGCATTTTGTATTTGCTCATAACCGTGGGATACAATCTGGTGAAATCAATGTACAATATATACAATTGAGGATCACCGACCTTAAAACTGGGATTTAACTCTGGATTATTGGCTAAAGACTGTCTTCAAACTAAACTACAAAAGCCACCCCAGATATTTTTACAGATTAATTGATAAAGTTCACCGTTAGAAATGAGGGGGAGACGGATTTTAGAAGAATGTAGGAAATCGTCAAGTGAGAGAGAGATAGAAGTCAGATAATGGGCGGGGTCTGGTCCGAAATGAGCTGCATTCCTCCAGGCTAAATGGAAGTCAGCTAATAATCCCACGTCCATTGACAAAAACAAAACGGTAATCTAAAAGATTGGCACAATTTGCAGCGTTCCAAACCTTGACCACGTGCGCATATCCCTTGCTGGATAGGGTTTCCCCCATAAGCTCTGAATTGAAACACTCCTTGGAAGGGATGCCAGGCTTTCACAGGACATTGAAACCCATAGCGTAATCGTAAAGGTAGTACTGTTTACCTGTATCCATAACTAAATTGAGGCAATCCTTAGAGTACTTAGATAACAACTGACGAGTGATATTGACGGAACCTGTCTGTTTTATATGACTCGATGCGAGACTGGAAAGGGTCCCTCTAATCATACTGTTGCTATCCACTAATCTAAGATTGTCTGATCTAGCCGAGTAAAATTTACTACCCTCACGTTTTAGAATTACAAAGTCATACTTGGCCCCCGCCTCTTTCTATACCAGCTCAATGTTATAGGACAAATAATGTCCTAACACTGTTAAAGTCGACTCCTTAAACTTCATATTAAAATTGCATTGATGACACAGTGCGCACACAAAGTTGTCCAGTGCCATGCAATGTGTGTGATGTCGCACTTTTGTAACCTTGGCATTGAATTCTACGTTATATCCCCTGCAATGGGTGTTCTCTTCAAACTTACGGGTGGATTCAGGGGTCATATGCAATTGATACCTTGGCATTCGCTCATGCAATAATGTCCATTCCCGGCTCATGTTCCGCAAAAAATCATCAACACATTTTTCTCCATAACCTAGCCTATGCGTACAATATTCACCCGTTCTGCTTTGCTACAATTCTCGGATTGTCTTCGGCATTCGGTTGAATATTATATGCCTCAAAATGAAGGAAAGCAATGTGTGAGATTTTGTGCAGAGCTTTAACCTCAGTAAATTGTTTAAATTGGCTGGGATCCGGGTATTCAACAGTAGTTCGAGCAGTACATGCCAGAGTGTGAGCATCATTGATGGTGGGACTGTTGAACAATGTCAAACAATTGTAACATACCACCTGCTTGCTCACCCCTCCCTTGCTTGAACCTGTGTCAAAACACCTTCACGAATGCCAACATATTTTAATCAACGTGACATGGTCGTCAGTGATTAACAACAAGGGCTTTAGGCGTTACCACCTTTCCTCGCCAGATGTACTGCCCAATGTTTTTTCTGCCGTTTCCCCATCACTAATTGACACAATTTATAAACATAAATGTTGAGGTTGTTCCCCTTTTCTAATGTTTTGAAAGAGTCATGAGTCAACGGCATATCTGGCGAGTGTTTGATATTAAATTGCCCCCTCCTCATCCTGGTCGTTAAGTCCCGAGAGAGGTCGTCAGTACGTGCAAGAAAGTTATCCTGGAGTACAACAAACGCTTCTAATACTGTAATAACGCAGTTGTACCTGGATTGAATATTGACAACCTGAAGTCTTCCACGAACTCCCTCGGGATAGGCCTTGAAGTTATTAATATTCACTAACTCACGTCGCGTGATATGAAGTTCAGCCCTATCCAGCGAGGTAATACACCAACCCGAACCTTCACTACAATTGCGTCTCCCTTTAAGGTTATTAGCTACATACTCGATAGCCTCCTCCAAGGAGTCATAGATCGAATCAATCATAGTTAGGAAGGGTGGTGTACATATATAGAAGGACTTTGTTTCATTCTTATCTCCTAACATTCTCACACTAGCGATAATAATGCATAAGTAGAGCATAGCCAATTGAATTCCTCTTTTGAGGAACGTGTCAACCACATCATCTCGCAATTGGGCTATGCCACTACTTATCTTCTTTGCCATGTCACTGTGCGACCCTACCACAGTCGAATAATGAATGGTGTTGACCACCTTGTCACCCTCTGTTCTTTTCCTGGTTAGTGGAGATCACTGTCTGGCTCCTTCAACACGAGATTGTTCACTTCTCGCCATCGAATCATCGAATGGGAAGTCATCGACAAAGGAGTCTGTAAAGAGTATGTTAAATAAACAGTGGAGCAAGTTTGTTAGAAAGGATGCAAAATTAATAATATCAATAATAATAGTAATAATATGTACCATGATCGGTGGAAGATCCGTTGCGCATGGAGGTTTCACAAGGGGGATGGGTGATTTCTTTGACGTGGCAATCTGCAAAATAAACACGTTTTCATGAATATTGAGAGTTAGAACATAAACACGGGTTTTTAAGATGTGTATATATTAACCCAATAAATGCTATTATACACACAGAGTACGTTCAACATGTGCAGTTATCACATCATATACGAAAATCAAGCGTGTAAATTTACCAACAGGTTAGCCACCCCTATATCATTATCGAAAGAAGTAGAATATGAAGTGGGTGTGGTGGGAGTCATTCTCCCAAATATATACTAAGCCATTAAACCTGGTGACGATGATTTTACCATTCAATTTAACGTAATCTATAAGGAGTCTACGGGGAACCGCATTTATACCTTTATTTATGAGTCTGTTTCTGGTTTGTTGGAGGATGATACGAATGCAATGACTAGAGTGTTTAATACGGAAATTATTGAACAATTATCCATATTTTACAGTGGGCATATTCACGGAGCTATCCGCGGGAATGGTTTATCCTCATGGAATGATGATGTGAAGAGAATGAGTATTACACATATCAATGCAGGCGTGGCAAATGTTGATACGATTGATTCAATTACTATTAAATTCAGTGAAAAAGCAGCCAATATACTCAGTTTCAATGAAATGGTGAGGTATATAATATACAGTTTGGGTACGTTGAGACCTTATCGTGGTACAAATATATTTGTAACGATCCATGTGTTGAATACGTTTACATTTATTCGGATATCGTTCAACCTAGAACATTGGGTGATAAAATGGTTAACATCTTAGACTGTTTCACATTAGAATGTGGACGTTTTAAAGGTCCACATAATGTCATTTATAAACGTTTAAATACCATTGATGTATTGGATTACATTACAATCAGTGTATCAGATCAGAAAGGTGAAGAAATAATGTTTATTAAAATTGGGGCTTTATCATACACTCTGCATATAGGACCTAGATAAAAACTATCACACCTTTTTCTTATAAACGCTGTACGTGACATATACCCGTTGTAGTATTTGACTGACATGGCTGGTGAACACACCATATATTTGAGCAGTCTTGGATGTTTGGACACGTATACCAAAACTTCACCGTCAAAATTTGCAAGTAGGTTACCTACACCTATATTATTACCTAACGGGGTTGAATATGAAGTAGGTTTAGCCTCGATCATGTTCCCGAGTACTTATTATGCTATATTATCAGAAGATGATTTATTCACTCTCGAATTTATTACAAAGCATCATAAACGTGATATGCGCACATATTTGTATAGACCGAGAATAGCAACGTTAGCGGGGTATATGAAGAGGGTCGTGAGATTTATTAATAAGGATGTTTATGATTATTTGAAAGTTTATTACTGTGATAATTTCGTAAACTATTTTAATAGTAATGGTATATTTCATTGGGATGAAGATTTAAGAAGAATTACTATACCACATATCAAGAGAGGGAAATTGAGAACCGGGAACATTAAAAGTATATATGTCAAATTTAACGTAAAAGCTGCAAAATTATTAGGTTTTCAAATTAATACCAGTTATGAAATATATGGAGGGCATGAATTGAATGAACACGTTTCCATTGATTCCCTACCTGATAATTGTGAGGTAGATTATATATGTGTATACTGATATAGTTCAACTGACGATTTTTGGTGGGAGACAATATATTGGACTGTTTTACTTAAGAAAGTGGTAAAGGAAAAGGAATACATAATATAGTCTACAAATTGTTGAACACGAACATTTAGGACCAGATTTCAATTATTATCATGGATCAAAATAGACATCTTTTACATTTCACTAAAGACTCGATTGTTACCTGCATGCTCCGTATAAAACCTTGATAAAAATAGATGAGTAGGTGTGTATAATAGATAGGTAGGTATGTATATAATTCAATGTTCACCCTTGACATTACTTATTCGTGAACACACCCTCGAGTCAACTGGAACGTGCGAATGAAGCTCTGCTTAAATTATTTTGAAAGAGTATGAAAGTAGTATAAAAATTATAATTAGAGTGATATTCATGCCTCCTTCAGAGGCGGAATTTAAAAAAAACTATTTCTATCAGACCCTTTTAATTAAGAAGAGGGGCAGGGTTTGAGGATATTTCCGTTTTCTATCCCGGGCATAGAAGAGGTAGTGGTCTGTTTTCTGCTATAAGCGGTATCGCACGTAAAGTGCTTCCTTTTCTATTTAATGTTGCGAAACCTTCAGTTAAAGGATTCGGCAGATCTGTGTTATCTGATATGGTAAACAATGGTTTATCTTTAAAAGAATCTATAAAACGAAATGGTATAAGAGCCCTCAAAATTACTGGACAACGAATTTTAAGCGGTACCGGAATAAGATGAAGGAAATGAAGGAAAACAGTGAAACGATTAGTTAGCTGGTCGAGTGGGGGAGGAAAGAAAAAATTAAGGAAGAGGAAGAGTATACGTGTTAAATCAAGAAGTAAATCTAAAAGGACGTGTACAATCTTTTGCAACTGATTCATCGCACACATTGTACCCTTCATCTAAAATTATATATAAACACAAAATATTGCTAGTGTAGTTCCTAACTTGCCTGGAACTGGTAATCAAGTTCCTATTTCTTTGTATATTGTGTGTATATCAGAATCGTTCCCAAATGTTAATAGACGTAGAATTATTGAAATTTAAATTAATTCGAAGGAAAGACTGGATTTTACACCTTGCAATATTTCCGTAAATCAAATTCTAACCGATAAATATATTGAATTTCGCGTTAATGGGGTGGCAGGTTCTTTCTTAGATTTGTCAAGTATAGCTTTAGAATTATATATCACATTACATTGAGGTGGCACACAACTAGAGGATGATACGCACGTGGCCCTCGTTAATGGTATAAGCAATACATTATTTAAATCTGTTTCTATTTTCTTGAACGTAAAGTTGGAGGAATCCTACCCGGTATTTAACTATCAATCATATATCGAAATGCTTAAAATGATAAAGCACTCAGCGTTACCTACTACCGGTCGGGCAGGGTGTTTATACGATGATTGTCATGTAATACATGGAGTAACTCATCAATTTACACCCAATACATTCACTCTAACCAGCAGGTGGTAGTCACGTGTTATGAGCAGCATTAAAACTCAGGGGCATGCTTAGGTATTTTCCCATTCTTTTGGATATAGCAACTATAGACATGCATTTACTGGATTCAATTGACCTGAGGCTTAGACTCGAATTAGTGAATAATAACTAGGTGATGGGTGCCCATACTGATAGACATTTAAATGAGATAAATATAGAAAAGGCTAAATTATGGATCGATAGAGTTACCCTGCATTATAACGCCATGTCGGCTTTAAATGAGGCTTTAGCAGTTAATCCTATGCAACATATATTTGATAAGACTTTATTTAAAACATACGTTATTGGACAAAATGAAAATTCGATTTTAATTTATCAACCTTTTAATAGTTGTATACCCGAAAAAATCACATTGGCCATGACTGATATGCAAACATTTTCGGGTAATTACGCGGCTAATAGTCTATATTTTCAATCTTTCTATTTAAATAATATACATATTACCGTTAATGGAATACTGTATATAATATTCAATGTAGTTTCCGTAATACCATCACACAATTATTTCACAAGACACAGAAAAGTATAGGGGCTGGCGGTGAGAATCTAATCACTTATGATAGTTTTAAAAATGGTAGAGCTATTTACTGTTTCAATTTTGTTGTGGAAGATGTTGAAGATTCAAAACCCGTGGAAATTTCTGCAAACCTGCAAATATCGATCAGGTTGGGTACGGGCACCCTTTAGCCCTGTGTTATTTTATTTTTCGGGGATACGAAGGGTATCTTAACGGTGGAATCGGATAGGGTTATTCAGTGTGATGTTAGAGGTTAAATGGAATGGATACAAAAGAAACTGAAATAAGTTTAATTAAAAGGTTCACTCAGTGATCGCGTGGTGTGTTCTCTTCGGATAAAGCAGGATTATTTATAATAATAATAATATGCTTTATTTCAGCTCGGGGCCATATACATTGAATATACAAAATACAGACAGTAACATACACAATCTAGATACATGAGACATGATAAAATAGAAAAAGAAAATGAATAATCGGCACTTATCCACAAAATAGCTGAGGTAGCATAAAAGCTAGTAATCATCATACTGGTAATAACAGTAATAAATATTGGTGAGAAAAAAAAATATGCATTAAGAGCGATAACAGTTAGTGCACAAATTATATAACTTACATTTCAACTAGAGACCTTAGGTGGTTACAGTAGTCAAGTCCAGAAGGCTAAATACATAAATTAAATGTAAATAAAACTTTAACTTGATAGTAATTACAGTAATAATGAAAAATTAAAATATCAGCAATAAATGTAATAATGACAAAAACTGCAGATGACATCTTGCCAATACAGAGATTAAGTCCTTTAGGGGACAAAGGCCTCATTTTCCCATCTTTCCCACAATTTAGATTTTCTTCTTGGTTCACTCCTTAGGATGCTTTGTATGAGCGAGTTGCTGCTGTTTCTCACTCGGGTTACCAGACTGGAAATTGTTTGCCTAACAATGATTTTTAAATTGTCCAGGTGGTTTTCTATGAACATCTGTGTGGCGGAGTGGTAGCGGGGAGTGTTTGTGAGGCGTCTCAGAATGTCATTGTGCACAACAGTGATGCGTCTCATGGTCTCTCGGGTATAGTTCGTCCAGAGGGAACACCCATAGATACTGTAGCAGTACGAGCGGAAGAGCAGCAGTTTCACATCTCGGTGACAGAAGGCAAACCTCCTTGCAATCATGTTGCCAGCTGCACATAGTTTACGACGCCTCTGTTCAATGTCTGCCATATCTTTTAGGTCGTCAGTGATAATGTGACCCAAATACGGAAATTCGTGCACAAATTCCAGCCGATGGTTTCCAAGGAAAATTTGAGGTTCTGCAATATGCTTAAGCGATCTCGGGAGCAGCGACATGCACTGGGTCTTGGTTTCGTTGTAGATTATATCAAATTCCTCTGCATATTGGCAGCAAGTGTCGATGAGTCGTTGGAGACCTTGCACTGATGGGGAAATCAGAACCATATCATTGGCGTAACAGAGGTTGTTTATAGTTGTTTCATTGACGGTGCATCCGATTGGGAGCGAGTTCAGTTTGACATTCAAGGCATCTGTGTACGTATTAAACAGGTATGGAGAGAGAATGCCCCCTTGCCGAAGCCCGTTTAGGGAGCCGAAGGTGTAAGATAATATGTTACCCCATTTGACACAGAATTGCTGTGTGGAGAACCAGCAATGTAAAATGCCAATTAGATACAGGGGTGTGCCCCGTTTATGCAGCTTCAGGAAGAGCTTCAGGTAGTTTACTCTGTCAAATGCTTTTCTCACATCTACAAAACAAAGGAAAACAGGAGAGGTTGATGATAGGTAGTAGTTCAGCAATTCTTTCAGTATGTAGATGCAGGTGTCGGTTGAGTGGCTTGCTTTAAACCCGAACTGGTTGTCAGTGGTGTGTAGAAAGGGGAGAAGTCTCACTAGAAGAACAGACTCAAGTATCTTCGATGCGATTGTTGTGATTGCAATTGGCCGGTAGTTGCCAGGGTCAGCTGCGTCCTTTAGCTTGTTTTTGATTAATGGTATCAAGTGAACTAAGAGTAGGGAGTCTGGAAGAAACCGGTGAATTATGCACGCATTGAATAGGGCAGCTAGCAAAATGTAAATTATCGGATGGCAGAATTTGAAGGCCTCTGCAGGAAAACCATCACAGCCGGGCGATTTATTATTAGGTAGGCTGTTTATGGCATCACTGATGTTACCTGGCGTAATACGGTCTGCAAAATGAAATTGAATGTTGTCAGTAAGGAGGTTATCTACATCCCTTCGGGAATCTTGATCATTTATGCAATTCAGGATATTGTTGAAGTGATCGCCCCACATACTTGCAATAGCTTCGTCTCCGACTGCTTCCCCTACTCTCTGTGATAGCTTTTTAGTTTTGGGATTAAAGGACTGGATATCTTTCCAAAGACAAGGATAATCACCAGATTCTAAGTTTCTAGACATTGCATTGGCTCTTAGTTGTTTTTCATTTAACCTGCAGTGCTTAAGAGCAAGTTTGAACTGCGCTCTCGCCTGTCTCATTAGTAATGCAGTGTGCCCTTCCCTGGGGCTACCATTTTACTTCCACAGTAAAAACATTTCTCATGAGTATGTATACAGATCTTTAACCAAGTCATTCCATCCAGGTATATTACGAGAATTACCTTGACGAAATCTGTAGGCAGTCTTGCCCGAAGCAAGCATAGCGGTGATTATGTTCGAATAGAATTCATTCAGATCCCTCTTGTGGTGGTCATTTCTACAATTTGTGTTAGTACAAAGTAAGGCGTTTGCCAGTTGAACTATTGACCGCAACCTGGTTTCCGTGGTCGCCCTAAAGTATCTGGTTTTCTGTTGGTTTTTAAAATCCCAGTTTACCGCTGGTGGGCGATCAGTTAGGGGGTTCACGGTAGGGAGGGCTGGGGTACTGAATGACACCTGTAATGGGATGTGATCGTAGCCTGTTGCAAGATCATAGCGAATATTACAGGTCATAATAGAATCATGAAGTTGTGGAGATGTGATGCAGTGGTCCAGCCAGGAAGTTGTAATAGCGTCCGCTCTATTATGTACATATGAATAAGAGAAGGGAGGGAGGAGCATTACATCGCTATTTTGGAGAGCATGATTTTGACAAAAGCGAGTAAGTTCATTATAAAATTGTTTTGTGGGGTGAGAATTAAGGTCCCCGATAATACAAATATGATCAGCAGGAGAATCATGAATAATACTGTGTAACTCCCCTAGGATCATGCAGTAGTGATCAAAATTATTGTTATTTTCCCATGGCATATAAACATTAATAATTTGTATTTTAGAGTTCCCTACTGTCACTTGAAGCCCCAGCAATCTGTCACACCTGTAGGTCATTACCTTTATCGTATTGTCTAACGATTTGTGCCACAGGAAAGAAAGGCCTCCTTTCGGGCGACCAGCTAGGATTTGATATGTAACTTGCATCGATGAAGTCGAGAAGGTTCTGAAGTCTTCATGAATTGAATCGCAGATGGCAAGGTCATGTGGCCAGAGGAGCGTTTCTTGCAATGCAATGATGCCTTTGAAGTTTTTGCAGAACATGTTTAGGAGAGGAATGTTCCGCTTGAGGCCAAAAATATTCCAAGAGATTATGTTTAATGTATCCATGGCTACTCACAAAGATGGGAGATGAATGCGCTGATCATTTGGGTGGATGGGGGGTTAGCCAGGGGGAGTGGGCAGTCACTCGCCGTGGGGGGTTGACTGGCACTTGCGGTGGAAATGACCCTGGTTGGGGTGTCAGTAAGTTCCCCTGGGGGTGGTTGATCCTGGATTAGTTTGTATCTTGAAACTAATATATTAGGACCAAAATTCTCGCCTTTAAGAACGTCGAGGTGTTGAAATAGGCAGGTAATCCTATAAGCCACTTTATGTTTAATCCTGCATGGGAGTTCGTGAGAGATGAGTGGGTCAGAGCCAGTGAGAAACTTGACTCTCTCCACTATGGCATCTAGCGTCACCGATGAGCTCAGATAGTGAATTACAACATGACATCTCTTCTCAGGTTTCGGGTGAGGTGAAACACGAATGTTGGGCTCCGGTCCAACGGCCAAACGGGAGGTTCTTCTCTTCTTTCTGCTTGTTTGTATCTGCCAGCCGCCAGACCCCTCATGATCAGTTTCATCTGCATCTACGATGGGGGGTTGGGGGGGAGAGATAGGGTGGGGAGGATTACGAGCGCTAGTAATCATCACCGGAGATATATCTCCCACCGGAGGCACTGGAGAGGGAGAAGAAGTTCGGGGACCAACAGTCCCCTCGGAACGGGGCACTTCCGTGTTGCTGGGAGGCGAGGAAAAACTGGATGCCGCATCCGTAGGAGTCTGGTGGCTATCTGTGCGATTGTCTATCGATCCCTGCAATCCTTTGATCGCATCCCAGATCCGTGTGAGGTTATTTGTTTCCACCGTTTTAAGGCTGTTTAGGGATTCCTGTAGTCCTTTGATCACGTCCCAGATTCTTGATAATTTATCATTTGTCTCCTCAATTTTTTCCGAGTTTTTTCACCCTACCCAAAAATAAAATTAAACCTTTAGTTTTTTATATCCAATACGTTATCTTCATCCATCGGTCATTGGGTAAGGTTTTTACGTGGAAAAATCACCTACTATGAGATTCAGGGCTTCTGTAACACGGTTTTTTGGCAATAACTTTTTATCTAAGCATTTCATAGATATAACACTTATTCAGAATACACATTATATCTACACATAAATTTTGACTGTATTCTGCATTACGTAGGTTGAATAAATTTGGTACTTATAATGTAAAAGTGACTTTTTTTTTAAGACTGGCCAACTTACTCAGAGAAAAGGTTTCGAACGCACTCGTTTCGTAACTTATGACAGCATTTCTTCCCTCTTTCTCGATGGATGATTGGCTATACGTAACGAAGGCTATGCCGCTGGAAACAATGACATAAAAATTTAAATAAAAGCAAAGCAGTATGCCTTTATGAACTCTGAATCCTCTCCACTGATAATTGTCATAATGAACAAACAAACAAAATATGTTAATAAATACAAAAATTACTTCGATTATTAGTCAAACTCCCAAAATAAGTGTCCAAAGAAATTATAATCTACTTTATAGGTCACAATCAGATTGACAAGATGTAGGGAATAGTTGGTAATTTTCAAAGATAATAGTAGACAAGCTTGATTTGATAACTGCTCTATCCAATGTCAAGCAATTTTTATTTATCGGCTATCTACCTATTTACTAAAAAAAAAAAAAAAAAAAAAAAAAAAAAAAAAAAAAAAAAAAAAAAAATAGCCGGTACCGTATTTTGGTTTTAAACCTTCACCAATAATTATCGTCAGAATGATGACTTCCTGAGGCTCCACCCACTTTGGCCTCGTTATAATTCAGGATAACACTGAAGGCTATTATGGACATTGTTGTATTAGAAAATCTAACTTCTGGCTATAAAAACTAATTTCTCGATTAGTTGTAAGAAATGCTAAATAATCCTCAAGGATCCCAGCAGTTGGCCTAAACGTTTAATTCATGTATATTTTTGCTGCTATTACTAATTTTGCGGCACTACTGCTACAGTAGCATTACTACGCTAGCACTGATACCCCACCCACATCTATGTATCGTTCCGCCATTCATAAAGTCTTTATATCCAACATGGTCGTACAGACTAAAGAAGAAAAAAAATTATATCGGATGATCCGTTGGTCTGCTGGAGATTTTAGCACATATAAGCTTGTATTTACTTTGGATAAAAATCTTATTTTAACAAAGTTATATAAAGGCTGTTTACATATAATCTCTCTCTTTCTCTCTCTCTTGGTGGCATTGTGAATAGTTAATGGAAATGTTCAAAATCCTGAATGACATTACAAGTATTATAATCACGTTACGCTAAATACAAATCAGACCATAAACATTGGATTTAAACTAGAAACTGAATAATTACCTATTCAGGTTATAGTAAGCATGGCCACGGGCTTTCTCTTGACTGTTAAAGTTGCAAGTCGTGAGACAAATGCAGTTTTACAACCATGGGGACAATTCCAAATCCTATTAGCCATTCTTGACTACTATGGGTTTCAGAGCCGATGGAATAAGGTGAATGGGTTTCTGTCTGGTGGATGGGGCGGGGCAACATTTCGTAAAACGATGTTTACCTTGCTTACGTAATGCATGTTTTTCGACTCTTGGCTCGCAATCGTTGGCCATGGCGTCGGCTAGATCATTCTTACTCTATAAAAATTAAAACTATCAGGTTTAGGTTATTGATAATGCAGACAAAATTTGTGTGTCGTTGTAAAATATACATATGTCAACTTTCAGCTACATCCGATGCTTTGATAAGGAGCAAAATCCAAAAAACCGTGTTACAGAGGCCCTGAATCTCATAGTAGAAATATAATATTCTTTATCAATAGTTACGGTATAAATCTAAAAGTTTATTCGAATGACTTCTCTAAATTTATATATGCACATCCTAACTCTAGCATCTATCGAATAATAAGACAGATACAACTGGATACATTGTACAAATGCGGTCTTTACGTTACATTTTTTGTTCATTGCGTGAGTCACCGCGGCGCGAAAAAAGTATTGTCTTTAATACAAAATGTATTCTCATTCACTCGTTTAAGATATAACGATGAATGGATAACAGAATATTATTTGAAATATTTGAAAAAGTTTAAATGTTCACACCGATGATCGGGAGGTAAGCGTACCCTTACATACAAGGAATGTCTTCGCATCTTAAAAAAACTGAGGTAACTACAGTTTTTTATTTTTTATTTTACCTTATTCACATTCTATTGTATATATGTATATATATCACGCCTGTCTTTTATGTAGTAAATAAATCGTTGTGAATAAATATACACATATTTTTTACCCTACCCATTGATTTTTGTATACGTTTGCAAATGTATTTGTAACAAGAAAACAGGAAAACGGGGAAAAGAGTGCATGTTTCTATGGGCTCGGGAACTATTATTAAATAAATACATCGTTTCAGATTTACATACCTTGACCAGATGGTTCATCCGTGATGGGTTGTGACACTGGTTCATTCTCAGTCATGGGCGGCGGCGGCGGTGGTGAAGCAGAGATATCCGATGAAGCATATGCAGGATTGCATTGTTGAGGGTCCCCAGTGGGAGTTGTTGCATCCTCTTCAAGGTCTTGACCCGTTTTAACCTTCCTAATAATTGAGTTGGGGGTCCCGACGCCATAGTAGTAATGTTCCGTGACTTGGGTGGGTACATCATCGGCGGATAATTCACTACTTGTGCTATTCCCATATCTGAAAGAGAGAAATAAAGACTGTGTAATATATTCTTCTTCCAACAAGCGCATCATTTTTTTATATGAACACGTATTCGATATAAGATGAATCTTATTGCTTTTACCGTTTAATATTCACTACATGTTCAAGAAAACAAAAGTGGTTAAGATGATACTTACTGGATAGTAACGGTGGACGTTCCAGCCAAGAGAAAAGGTATGGTGCACGTAGAAAGATTGAGAATGGACTAATGACGATATCCTTCAGTTGGCAGAGTCTAAGGGTATTAATCGTATGTGAATAGGGTTTGCAAATCTCTGCTACGGTTTACAAACCGGGTATGTATGTGTGGATGACCTGTGGTGTGAATAAGTCACCGTAGGGTAGTACACCCATAAATCGCTCTCTTAGCCGTTGAAGCTACAGTTCAGATATCGAGGTGTGAAACGGATATTAACCGTATGTGAAGATGGCAGGGGTTAAAGATTGGATGTTAAGAAATGCAGCTAAATTTGTGATAAAGGGGAGCGTCTTTAATGACTCATAATGTCAGAAGTTTGGGAAAGGAACGCACCCCTCAACAAGTTCACGTGTTAACCGCTAGAGAGGACATTGAACGTCAAATCTCGAGTATGTATAAAAATGCTGTTCTCGTTTTTATAAGGGGATATACAATTCAAAATACTCTGAAAATTTTTAAAATCTGAAAAGTGGATATATCGCAAAATCCTGTCATATACTTCTTGGAAGATATATAGCCAGTGAAGAAATAAAGGGAGTATTCTACTGTGAAGAATTAATTCCCATAATTCTACCAGAAACATATAAGATATCCCTATTCTGAGAAACGGGAAGAAAAATAATTAAACTCAATATTATGTTAATTGGAAAGGTTACACGAATGAATTCAATTCATGGGTCAATGAATCTCAAATTGTACGGATATGAACCGTAAACAACCTTTAATACATAAAAATAAAAACTTTATTTTATTCATCACATGTTTATCCTCCAGCGAGAGAAGTAAGGTCATTCCAATCTTAAACGGTGCTTTTGTGGCTACCATATCGGAAATATTTAGAAATTTTCTGTTGCGGTAATCTAACTCAAGATAAGAAATTCTTTAAACACTTTAGAAAGTGTAGGTGTGAAATTCATCTTGTGTCCTTGAAAACAACGTCTGTAGCTAAGAGGAAAATATATTGAAAAGCCGTAAAGGGGGCGCTATTTTATCGGCGTTACTACCTTCAGCTGTGAGTTTGATAGGGAGTATTTTTAATTGACAAAAAATGAAGGAGTTTTACGTTATCCCCACCGTTATATACGAGAGGTTATGAATAGAAAGGAGGTTTGTGATAATAATGATAATAATTATATTAACCTTGAGGGTAATGGTAAGTTGGATACAACCGTTAGTGACATGCACATACCTCTTAATGTGAAAATGAATGCAAAATTTCCCACGGCAGCTAAATCACTCACGGGATCTCCTCATTCTCCTAAAATGGTGTGGGTGAGGTGGCTGAAGTAGCTGGGGGGGAGGGGGTAAATGCTCCAATTAAGTTGTTAACAGTTAAAGGAGATATTAGCCGCAAAAGAAGCAATCCCGATTTAACAGGTATTATTCCAGTATTATTTAAAGAACCTCAAAAGTCGTACTTTACAGCTTTTGTAAACACTTACAAAATTCTAGCTCGATTGGATGGAATGAAGGGGATTTAGCTCATCCACTGGCAGGTTATTATATTTTAGATATCACTCGAGAATTTCAAGGGAGTAAAAAAACCAACGCTGATAATATTTCCAATTATCACTACTTAATTGAGATGGCAGGGGTTAAATATTGGATATTAAGGAATGCAGCTATCAAAAAACAAATTGAAGCATGGCGCAATGCATGGAAAAGAGAAGGTAGTGGTAGTGGTAGGAAGATGGTGGGACATGCGAAAAAGACAATGGCGGGTGTGTGGAAGAAAATGGCGGGTGCGTGGCTACCTTCTTAACATGTTGGGAAAATGATACAGCTTGTTTAATCGTGTGATTAACGCTTTACATGATACAGCTTGTTTAATCACGAGGTTGACATAACAGTTCAAAAGTGGGTCGGGCTTTAGCGTGATTCATAGCTTCAGATGGGAGTCTTGGAGGGTAGCATGATACTACTTGTTTAATCAGTGATTGTGATAAAGGGGAACATCTTTAATGACTCATAGTGTCAGGGGGGCGGGGGAAGCTCAATTGAGGGATTCTGTGGCTCATTAACTCCTGAGCCATTGGAATATTAAGACACTCTCTCCATGGCTTCATCAACCTCCTCGTGCTAGTAAGTTTTTGGGAACTTGTCTGAAAATAGGTTCAGGAAGAGAAATACTTGTTTAGTAGTGGCCACTAATTGTGTTACATGCAGGAATTACGGTGTGGTTGAAGACGTCATTCGAAGTTATCCATACGCCGAGATTGCAGGCTTTCGATATTCTTGAGCTGGTGCAACATAGCCTGTCTTCACGATTGGGGTGTTGAAGGGTCTGCTGTTGTGAAAGGCCCAAAAATATTACCTCTTGGAAATGTGACGATAAAGTAGATCTCCCTACTGTAGCTACTCTATTAACCCAATATGGTATTGGTGCCCCTGTTGAAGATAATGAATACGCCTAAAAGAGTGTAGCATATTCCAAAGATGAAGACTATGATGACCGTTTGAGCAGGGATACCAAGCAGATGAGGTTCATCCACTTTTTTTCTTCGGTGAAGAAATTAAAGGAAGAATGATTTAAATCATCGTATGACTATGTCAAATATGTTATCTTCCCTGCCAGTATTGGACAAAGTGGACTAGTTAACATGACATAGTTGAAGCAGTATTTACCTGTGCTATCTACATTCAGTGATGAAATGAAAAAAATTGGTAAAATCACTTGTGTGGTCATCATGAAAAAGAATTTATCCCTGCTAGAGGAAAGATGTGTGGAAGATTTATATATATGGAACTTGTTATCAAGATTTAAAAGCTTAGATGTAATAGATGAATTATCTTTCACACTTGATCGGGAAACAGGGGAGGATGTGTGTGGTATACACTAGGAATGTGTCTCAATGATGTATTATTTTCTTAAAACAAATGTGTATCATATCTTTTGTACACCTTTTCCAGTGTATTCTTGTATGACTTTGTATGGAATATTAATTCATGTATACAAATCCCCATGTATTTCTGTATAACTTTTGTTACAAAAATAATAACAATTCTGTATGTAATCTGATTTTCCATTTAACCTCTTTATGTATGGAATATTATGCA
>NC_087202.1:126580920-126605920 GCF_015104395.2 Macrobrachium nipponense
CTGTTGAGAAGCCAATCAAAAGGGCTGGAAACTTTTAGTCGCTCTCGAGAGTTCACATAGGTTGGATGTATGTTCCACGTCTCCTGAGGGGTACTTTTGAAAGACATATACCCTAAGGAGAGGTGGAACATACGTCCTGTCTCTGTGAACTCTCTAGAGAGACAGAGTTCCCAGTCATGTAATTGGCTTACTAACAGCCATCAGGGGCGTCATAAGGGAATGGCCTAGACATCAGATGCACGCTGATGTGAATCTACTATAGTAATTTTACCCAGTTGTTCGTTATGTGTGCGTGTGCGTTTATAATATATATACATACATAACATACATACATACATTCACAAACAAACTCACTCTCTCTCTCTGGAAGAAAAAAATTAAAATCTAAATCTATAAAGTAAAAAAAAGCATGATAGTATATATATATATATATATATATATATATATATATATATATATATATATATATATATATATAGTGAGTGTATGAATGTATGCATGTATATATGTATTTATGTATATATATTACAAACGCACGCGCACACATACGTAAAAACTGGGTAAAATTACTATAGTAGATTCACATCAGCCGTGCATCTGATATATATATATATATATATATAGATATATATATATATATATATATATATATATGTGTGTGTGTGTGTGTGTGTTGTGTGCGTGCATGTGTGTGTGGGGCATGCGGGCGTGTGTGTGTGAGATGTGTGTGCGTGCGTGTGTGTGTGTGTGTACATATAGTGTTTACCAGACCTCGTTACTTTATAGTATTTAGCAGTTTTCTTCTTCTTCTTCTTCTTCTTCTTCTTCTTCTTCTTCTTCTTCAAGAGAGAGAGAGAGAGAGAGAGAGAGAGAGAGAGAGAGAGAGAGAGGTAAAAAAAACAAACCAAAAACTTGCCTTGTTCACTTCGACAGCCAATTGAAAGTAGTGCAACGGATTAAAAGCCAATACAGAAATGCAATGAATGAATTACCTGTCGGTGGAAAGGGGTCTCCCCCCTCAAAAGAGCCCAGAAACAAACAGCCTTCTTCAATATCGAAGGAGAAATGTTAAACCAGATCCAACTACGATGAAATGAAATGTACTCTGTAAGTGATGAGGTGTTAAGTTCATGGCTACAGACTCTTAAGCTAAGTTCACACATTCACATATCAAGCCCACGCATGTTTGTCGGTGCGATCGAATGAATACGTGTCACAGGCCGATGGCCGTAAGTCAACATAACGACGCCATACCGTAAGCGCGAAGTAACGCGTAATAAGCCTAGCCCCGTGGCAAGGTTGACGGGACGCTTTAGGTAATTGCCACGACAACAGGCTACACCCTCACAAGTAGTGCGTGGCTGAGCAAGTAAACAACCACGGATGCATACCGTATGTATAACGACCATCACACGATGTCCTCACGTTAACCTCCAATGTACGTCGGCGGGAATATTGGTAGGTACAAAAGGGCCGTGCTGCACACGTGTGATTGGGGTATATTTATTAAATATATTCATTTATTTACGTATTTGTTTGTTTATCAGTATATTTATTTTGATTTTTTGTCGTCCCAGACCCATTAAGCTACATTACTAACAACACAATTTAAATAATTAGTTAAAAACACCTCCATTGCCTTCTATTTCAGCTATATAATAATAATAATAATAATAATAATAATAATAATAATAATAATAAGAATACTAATAATAATAATAATAATACCTGGGAATAATGGAAGGAGGGGTATACACCAAGAGGATGAAGGACACGATCAGGAAAGAATATATGCAGAGACTCAAGGCGATACTCAAGTCAAAACTCAACGCCGGAAGGAAATATGATAAAAGCCATAACACATGGGCAGTGCCAGTAATCAGATACAGCGCAGGAATAGTGGACATGGACGAAGGCAGAACTCTGCACCATAAATAGGAAAACCAGGAAACATATGACAATACACAAAGCACTACACCCAAGAGCAATACGGACAGACTATACATAACACGAAAGGAAGGAGGGAGAGGACTACTAAGTATAGAGGACTGCGTCAACATCGAGAACAGATCACTGGGGCAATATTCTGAAAACCAGTGTTAAGACGAGTGGCTAAAGAGTGCATGGGAAGAAGGACTAATAAAAGTAGACGAAGACCCAGAAATATACAGAGACCAGGAGAATGACAGACAGAACAGAGGACTGGCACAACAAACCAATGCACGGACAATACATGAGACAGACTAAAGAACTAGCCAGCGATAACACATGGCAATGGCTACTGAGGGGAGAGCTAAAGAAGGAAACTGAAGGAATGATAACAGCGGCACAAAGATCAGGCCCTAAGAACCAGATAGTTCAAAGAAAACGATAGACGGAAATAACATCTCTCCCATATGTAGGAAGTGCAATACGAAAAATGAAACATAAAACCACATAGCAAGTGAATGACCGGCACTTGCACAGAACCAGTACAAAAAGAGGCATGATTCAGTGGCAAAAGCCCTCCACTGGAGCCTGTGCAAGAAACATCAGCTACCTTTCAGTAATAAGTGGTACGAGCACCAACCTGAGGGAGTGATAGAAAACGATCACGCAAAGATCCTCTGGGACTATGTATCAGAACGGATAGGGTGATACGTGCAAACAGACCAGACGTGACGTTGATTGACAAAGTCAAGAAGAAAGTATCACTCCATTGATGTCCGCAATACCATGGGACACCAGAGTTGAAGAGAAAGAGAAGGAAAAAAATGGATAAGTATGAAGATCTGAAAATAGAAATAAAGAAGGTATATGGGATATGCCAGTGGAAATCGTACCCATAATCATAGGAGCACTAGGCATGATCCCAAGATCCCTGAAAAGGAATCTAGAAAAACTAGAGGCTGAAGTAGCTCCAGGACTCATGCAGAAGAGTGTGATCCTAGTAAGTGTGATCATAGTAAGAGAAGCGATGGACTCCAAAGGAGGCAGGATGCAACCCGGAACCCCACACCATAAATACCACCCAGTCGAATTGGAGGACTGTGATAGAGAAAAAAAAAATAATTATAATAATAATAATAATAAAATATGTGGCGACGTGGCAAGAGTGGCTTAGGTCCGTCAATGGACTGGTTAAGCAACATTGGGTGGGGCTGGTCAGTCGTTGGATGGGTGACCGATCTCCTCGGCGTTGATTCCTTGGGAAAGGATCTTTACCATAATTTCCTCAGCCTACTCAGCTGTAAAAGAGTACCTATCCCTGATGGGGTAGGGTTCCAGCTATGGGTTAAATAGCAAAACTCAGCAATGATGTTAAGAAATGAAGGAATAAACAACAACGACATAAATCGAACCTCTGGCAACAGAGAAGCTTCGTCCGATAGCCAGGTATTCAACCCAATTGAAGGGGAAGACGGTCAGGTACTTGGAGGTCGTCATCCAGCAACTGACCCCCACAACGACAGTAACCAACAGCCTGAGATTGGAACTGCAGAAACAAGCCAAAGGAAGAAATGGACAAGAGAAGAAAATAAGGAAGTTTGGAGATGCTACATCAGAAGCAACCCGACGGAGAGAGGATATAGGAGAAGGTTGGTCAACATCTAGAATGAGAGGAATAACACCCCCCAAACAGAGCAGAGGCTGGCAGACCAAGTAAGGAACATAAAGAAAAAGAACTGGCTCTCCCCAACAGAAAGAGAAGAACTGGAAAGGGAAATGTCACACGACAACGAATTACACGAAGACGAACTGAGAGACGATGCCACAGAAGACGACAGGGATGATGAGGTATCAAACAACGAAACACGAAGAAGCACCGACGAAGTAACAGAGAGGACGGAATGGGTAGAAAAGATTAGACAATGGATGGAGCCAGATACAGAGAGAACAAAGATCCCCTCCATGAAAGCCCTACAACACCAAGAAAATTAAGGGAGAAAAACAAGTGAGGTCAATGAAATAATGGGCATAATACACACCACCAGTATCACAGTTATCAGAAACCAACTTGGCATATGCAGGAGCAAGATTAGTAGCAGAACTGATGGGATTCGAACACCAACATCACCAGCACAACCAACCCAACAGAAACCAAAACAGCAACTGCCTTGGAAAAGGCGCCTGGAAAAGCAAATCATGGTGATGAGATCTGACTTGAGTAAACTGAAAGAGATGGCAGAAAAAAGGCTAAGAAGCAAGAAAACAAGGGAGGAACTGAACGAGAAATACAAAGTACAAGAGAGGACTAAACAGCACAATAGAAGATGTAAAACAGAGGCTTACGGCCAAAGCACATAAGATCCAATGGTACATGAACAGGAATAAGGGATACCAACAGAACAAACTATTTGGAACAACCAGAAAAGACTATACAGCCAACTAAGAGGGGAAGACAACCACCAAGAAATTCCTGAAGCCGAACCAAGTAAGAGACTATGGGAAATCATATGGAGCAATCTGGTATCACACAACAAACATGCAACATGGCTCCAGGAAGTCAAGGAAGAAGGAAACAGGGGAGAATAAAACAAAGATTCACAGAGATCACGACAGACACAGTCAAACACCAACTAAAGAAAATGCCAAACTGGAAAGCCCCAGGTCCCGAAGAAGTCCATTGGATACTGGCTCAAAAAACTTCAAGGCCCTACACCCACGAATAGCAGAAACAACTCCAGCATTGTATCTCAAATCACATGCACCTAAATGGATGACCACAGGAAGAACATCCTTAGTACAAAAAGACAAGAGTAAGGGAAATAGAGCCAGTAACTACAGGCCTATCACCTGCCTACCAATAATGTGGAAGTTACTAACAGGTATCATCAGTGAAAGGCTATACAACTACCTAGAGGAGACAAAAACCATCCCCCAACAACACAAAGGCTGCAGAAGGAAGTGTAGGGGCACAAAAGACCAGTTCCTGATAGACAAAATGGTAATGAGGAACAGTAGGAGAAGGAAAACCAACCTAAGCATGGTATGGATAGAATATAAGAAAGCCTTCGGCATGAAACCATACACATGGCTAATAGAATGCCTGAAAATATATGGGGCAGAGGAAAACACCATCAGCTTCCTCAAAAATACAATGCACAACTGGAATACAATACTTACAAGCTCTGGAATAAGACAAGCAGAGTTTAATATCAGGATAGGGTTCTACCAGGGCGACTCACTGTCCCCACTACTCTTCGTAGTAGCCATGATTCCCATGACAAAAGTACTACAGAAGATGGATGGCGGGTACCAACTCAAGAAAAGAGGCAACAGAATTAACCATCTGATGTTCATGGATGACATCAAGCTGTATGGTAAGAGCATCAAGGAAATAGATACCTTAATCCAGACTGTAAGGATTGTATCTGGGGACATCAGGATGGAGTTTGAAATAGAAAAATGTGCCTTAGTCAATGTACAAAAGGGCAAAGTAGCAAGGACTGAAGGGATAAAGCTACCAGATGGGAACAACATCAAGCACATAGATGAGACAGGATACAAATACCTGGGAATAATGGAAGGAGGGGATATAAAACACCAAGAGATGAAGGACGCGACCAGGAAAGAATATATGCAGAGACTCAAGGCGATACTCAAGTCAAAACTCAACGACGGAAATATGAAAAAAGCCATAAACACATGGGATGTGCCAGTAATCAGATACAGCACAGGAATAGTGGAATGGACGAAGGTAGAACTTCGCAGCATAGACCAGAAAACGAACAACCACATGACAATACACAAAACACTACACCCAAGAGCAAATACGGACAGATTATACATAACACGAAAGAAAGGAGGGAGGGGACTACTAAGCATAGAGGACTGCGTCAACATCGATAACAGATCACTGGGGCAATATATGAAAACCAGTGAAGATGAGTGGCTCAAGAGTGCATGGGAAGAAGAACTGATAAAGGTAGACTAAGACCCACAAATATACAGAGACAGGAGAATGACAAGCAGAACAGAGGAATGGCACAACAAACCAATGCACGGACAATACATGAGACAGACTAAAGAACTAGCCACCGATGACACATGGCAATGGCTACAGAGGGGAGAGCTCAAAAAGAAAACTGAAGGAATGATAACAGCAGCACAAGATCAGGCCCTAAGAACCAGATATGTTCAAAGAACGATGTATGGAAATAACATCTCTCCCATATGTAGGAAGTGCAATACGAAAAATGAAACCATAAACCATAGCAAGCAAATGCCCGGCACTTGCACAGAACCAGTCCAGAAAGGGCATGATTCAGTAGCAAAAACGCCTCCACTGGAGCCTGTGCAAGAAACATCAGCTACCTTGCAGTAATAAGTGGTACGAGCACCAACCAGATGGAGTGATAGAAAACGATCAGGCAAAAATCCTCTGGGACTGTGGCTATCAGAACAGATAGGGTGATATGTGCAAATAGACCAGACGTGACGTTGATTGACAAAATCAAGAAGAAAGTATCACTCACTGATGTCGTAATACCATGGGACACCTGAGTTGAAGAGAAAAAAAGGGAAAAAATGGATAAGTATCAAGATCTGAAAATAGAAATAAGAAGGATATGGGATATACCAGTGGAAATTGCAGCCATAATCATAGGAACACTAGGCACGATCCCAAGATCCCTGAAAAGGAATCTGGAAAAACTAGAGGCTGAAGTAGCTCCTTGGACTCATGCAGAAGAGTATGATCTTAGAAACGGCGCACATAGTAAGAAAAGTGATGGACTCCTAAGGAGGCAGGAGCAACTCAGAACCCCACACTATAAATACCACCCAGTCGAATTGGAGGACTGTGATAATATAAAAATAAATTGTATTATTATTATTATTATTATTAGTTATTATTATTAGTTATTATTGGATAGTGGCGGTAGGTCTTCATTTTCATTGGTGGCTTGAGACGGGTCTCAAGCCATTTTCTCCGCTTTGATGGTTGCGATGCTGTAGTGCCGTGCAGCCGTCTCAACTCCTGAGCTGCACGTTTACGTTGATGGGCGTTTCGCTATGCTGCGGGACGTCACAGCTAATTTGATTTTCGTTGGCTGCAGGAGTATCTTGTTTGGGGGCGTTGTCTTCCGTGGAGTTATCATGATCGGTGGTGTCATTGTTGGTGGCAGGTCTTCTCATACTCGTAGGGAGGAGAAATTCTTCCTGCGTCGTATTTAGTGTTGGTTTTACTTGCCTTCCCGATGATCTTCATGTTTTGGATGATGACATCCCGGGACATGGCCTCTTGATGTCTGGTGCGGGCGTGATTCTTGATAGTCCTCTCTTAGGCGTGGCATGAGAGTCTCTTCGACAGGCGCATGGTAGTCATACCAAACGTAGGCCACACTGCAACCGCGGACTGGGCATGTATACTGTACACCACATGCGTCTGCTTCATGGGGTCTCGTACCTGCGGAGGAGTTATTTTTTTTCATAATAGGTCACGTGTCCTCAGATTTCTGGTGGTAAATGATCAGGTCGATAATCTTGGTGTCGTCGGTTGGTTGGCCATACATTTTCAGAAATAATTTTCTTAACTGAGTCCTCTTCTTCACAGTAATGGGAACTCATGAAGGCTTTGTAATACAGCTTGATATTATCCTGTACTATTTCTCCAGGGCTGTACGGGCTTCTCTGCTTATTAATTTATTTGAATTTATTAACATAATCTTCATCATTATTATTATTATTATTATTATTATTATTATTATTATTATTATTATTATTATTATTATTATAAGTGCGAAACCAGGCTAACCTCAGGTTAAAACTCTCCAGGTGGTAAAACGGCAACTTCCACACCCTTACTCCCCCTACCTTGTTATACCACATAACCATAAACACCCAATATGCTTATAAATAACAAACCTATTACACATTAAACTGACAACTTTATGCAAAATGCGCGTATTGACCTTTTCCTCCCATGATATATATATATATATATATATATATATATATATATATATATATATATATATATATATATATATATATATATATATATATATATAAGTATGGAGACAGGAGCAATCACTCAGGGATAGACATATTGGAGTAGGGAGACGCGTTCTGTCTTTCATCCATTTATTAGCGCCGACGTTTCGTATCAGCTTGATACATTTTTCCAGGCTGAAAACGATTACACATCAATTGCGTATAAGTAAAAAGATACACACAATGTTTACCAACACCAAAATTAAAACCTTTTAATAAATTAAGAATAAAAAACAGAGTAAAAACAGAAACACAGAATAACAGTGAAAGGGCTAGGAGCGAATACGAGAAAACAAATTAATTTGTTTCTCTGTATTTGCTCCTAGCCCTTTCACTGTTATTCTGTGTTTCTGTTTTTACTCTGTTTTTATTCTTAATTTATTAAAAGGTTTTTAATTTTGGTGTTGGTAAACATTGTGTGTATCTTTTTACTTATACGCAATTGATGTGTAATCGTTTCAGCCTGGAAAATGTATCAAGCTGATACGAAACGTCGGCGCTAATAAATGGATGAAAGACAGAACGCGTTCTCCCTACTCCAATATGTATATATATATATACTATATATATATATAATATATATATATATATATATATATATATATATATATACTATATATTGTATGTATGTATAGTATATATATATATATATATATATATAGATATATATATATATATATATATATATATATATATATATAGATATCACATAGCTAGTGAATATTTTATCATTGTTGACGTTCCATATCAAATATAATGTTCACATTCAAGGTAAAATGTTAACCTAAGATATTTGTACACTATGAAACATTCGTCATGAGTTTTTTATCACAGATGTTGGCTCACGGTGAGTATTTATAACTTATCCCAATCCCCCCCTCCCCCACCCCCCTTTTCAATCCAAGGGAAGATTTAATGATGTCCCTGTGCACAAAACTTTATACACGCACAGGGTAGGAGATATCGAATGTGTTTCCTGTCTCCTGTGGGTTGTCATTTCATTGGTTTTCTTCTTCTTCCTCTTCTTCTTCTTCTTCTTCTGTTCTTCTTCTTCTTTATCTTTTATGCTGTAAAATCATGTCACAAACACTAAAAATATTAAACGAGACAATACAGTAAAATTAAAATGAGGATTGCGTAAAATGAGAAAATGGGAAGGATTGTATGTTGGTATGTGTTAAAGACTTTACCATATGGTAAGTGGTATGAGTTACTCTCTCTCTCTCTCTCTCTCTCTCTCTCTCTCTCTTTCTTTGGGGTTTCTGCTTAATCCTTTTATTACAAATTACAGTGTATTAGTGCAATATTCCTTTAATAACAGGTGGAGAAGCATGAACGTAATAAAAAATGCTTTAATGAATTCAAGCGCCTGCCTACCCACAACCCCCTGATATCCACAGTATCCAGGGTATTCCTTCATGGGATCTCACTTTCCAAGGCAGCCCTTTTGTGACTGATCTTATCTGTAACACAGCCTTATTACCCTCTTAGATCCCCCCGCCCCCCTATTGGAAAACTTTCCAAGTTATCTCATACCCACAAACCTTTCATGACCTATCCAACTCTCTTACTCAATCCTATTTATTATTATGAAATAATCAACAGTCCTCTCCTTGTTATTCATATGGCCATTCCTAGAGGCGCAAAACGGGAATCAGTCTAGGCTCCATTATCTCAAAGAGGGACTCTTGTAATGGTCGCAGATTGGTTTCCTCTTCCGAAGAACCTATTCAACTCGCCCAGGTTGTAAGGACAGAATTTCATTAATATACTCAATGGGGAAGAGAAGAGCATCCCACTGAAGCCT
This sequence comes from Macrobrachium nipponense, assembly GCF_015104395.2. Lineage (NCBI taxonomy): Eukaryota > Metazoa > Arthropoda > Malacostraca > Decapoda > Palaemonidae > Macrobrachium > Macrobrachium nipponense. The sequence continues at coordinate 126,590,705 of NC_087202.1, forward strand.
CTCAGAACGGGCTTCGTTGTCCTTAAGGCACGCCATATCTTCTCTAAAGATAATAGGCAGATCGATCCTTTTTTTCCTAGTTATTACGTTAATTCCAAGCATCGAATCGAGATGAAATGATCGACTTATTTTTGTCATGAAATAATAAAAATAAAAATACCTCTTCCACTTCCTTGATAGGCAGCCAAATGTAATTTTTTTTAAGCCATTGCCACGAATATTCAAAAGGTTTTTTAATTAATAGATACCATGAATGATCGCAATGATTTTGTAAGCATCTTGTTGGAATGCATCGTATGTCATCAACGAAACAATGAATTACCGCAGGGGTCTCACAACCAACGAACAAATAGACATTCAAACAAAGGTTCTATATGGCAAAGGCATCAGAAAGTTTATTGATCACCTCAAATTTGATCCAGTCGGTTTCTGTTAATCTTAAAACCTGCAGAAGTGCATCCATTAACCTATGAGTTGAGTGAACGAGTCAAGCTGAAGAAGAAGTTGAATTAGCAACATACAAAGTTGCAGTGGAACTCACTTAGATAACCAGGATGATCAATATCCTTCGGATTATTTGAGCTCAAGTGAGTTAATTGTATGTGTGTGTGTGTATATGTATATGTAGTATGTATGTATGATAGGTATATATATATATATATATATATATATATATATATATATATATATATATATATATATATATATCTAACGTCCAACAAAAGAAATCCCCCAAGGACACCGGGGTATATGAGATCCCATGCCAGGACTGTGACCAATCTTACATCGGATTTACAGGAAAATCACTTCCCTGAGATTAATACAACACAATCGGTCAGTTAGGTATGGACAACAGAACTCAGCTATTTTCAACCATATAAATGAACATAACCATGAATAAAACTGGAATTTGTCACGCATAATTTATAGCAACAACTGCCGGTACAAGAGTCAAATGATGGAATCAGCCTTAATAAAAGAGAGGCAGGTAATGAATATCTCAAAAGGAGCATGGGATTCAGATGTGATCGACAAGATTTTCATTCAACCAACGCTTAAGAAGATTAAAGGAAGATTACCAGGCGCGGGGGGTGACCTAAATTGGCTTACCTGTGGATGGATCTCTTAGCATAAATACCACCTTTTCTGTAAACTTTTCTCATTCATATACCTGAAGAGGGAGACAGCAGTCTCTGAAATATAGTACTTTTCTCTCTATATTTTGGTGTTTTTTATGGGCTCCTTTTATCAGATGGAATTCTGTTGTAACAGGACATTTTTACCAGTCATATATATATATATATATATATATATATATATATATATATATATATATATATATATATATATATATATATACATATATATATATATATATATATATATATATATATATATATATATATATATATATATATATATATATGTATATATATATATATATATATATATATATATATATATATATATATATATATATATAATATATATGCGAGCCCTATTGCTAACTTCCAAGAATCTGACAGTTAATTTGATGATGCAGTTAGAGAATTAGATTACAAAGTTCGAGAGAGATTCTCCGAAACATAAACCTGAAGAACTCTTTCAAAAGATTCCTAAATCTGAAATTATCCATGAAAGAAGCTTATTCCCCTTTGAACTGGACGCTGGTTGTCAGTTACTAAATATGACTGTATGATGGCCTGTTCTGACACCCTTGAAGGGAATTATATGTCCTCCAAAGAACCTAAATATAATTCAGGTGGACGCTAATAGGCTCAGTCAGTCATCGCATTGATTCATTACAGGATCAGCAAGCAGCCTGCCGCTTGTAATGGCTTTGTCATTTCCCTCAAATCATTATTCCCTAATCTATCCAGAATCCATATACAAATATTACTCACTTGCCTTCTTTCACCGTTCAAATAAAATATTTGATCGGATTCGGCTAAAATTAAAGAGGTACACGAAAATCAAAAAGGTAAAAAACATTCAAGTATTCGACGAAGCGAGATTTTGTTGCTAATTCAATGGAAAGTCACACACAGAGACTGAATTGACAGTCTTCATTGTTGCCATTGTTACTCTGTACCGTGGTGCAAGAGGTTTTTACGCCCCCTGACCTGTTCAAAGCCGATAGAGCCGCAAAGGATCTATTCTGAGTACCATATTACAGGCGAAAAAAGAAATACTGAATGAAGAGAAGACGTCACCACAACCAAGTATAAAATGCAGATTCTGAAAGGTTGCTCAGACCAGTTTCGATACTTGTTCTTTTAAGTATAATTGGTAAAGAATTACTGCGATGACATGTTGTTGTTGCTTTGCAGAGTTAATTGTGTTTAAAAGGACAGTGCAGACTTGTATAATTCCGCTAAGGGGCGTTGACAAGCGCATTCATTCCGTCAGGTCCTGAAGCTTTAGTGTCTCATCACTCACGGATATTGCTAAAATAAATTCTGGTAACCGTATTAAATAACGATTAATATAGTCAGTGTACCTGATAACTGGTTACCATTTTCAGTTAGCTCCTCCTTTCCAAAGATAACGACGCTCTCTCTCTCTGGACAGCAAATGGGACGTCCCCAAGAGGTGTCTTCTTGTTTCAGAGAGAGAGAGACAAAGGAAGTAATAGTTTTCGTTTGATTTAATCAATGCGCATACACACGCCCGCACGCACGCACGCACACACACGCACACACACACACACACACATATATATATATATATATATATATATATAATATATATATATATATATAGTATATATATATATAGTATATATATATATATATATATAGATATATATATATATATATATATATATATATATATATATATAATAATATATAATATATACTATATATATAATATATATATATATATATATATATATATATATATATATATATATATATATACATATATATATATATATATATATATATATATATACTATAGTAATATATATATATATATATATATACTATATACTATATATATATATATATATATATCATATATATATATATATATATATATATATATATATATATATATAATACTATATATATATATATATATATATATATATATATATATATATGTCATATAACATATATATATATATATATATATATATATATATATATATATATATATATACTATATATATACATACTATATATATATATATATATATATTATATTATATATATATATATCTTATTAAGTATCTATATATATATATATATATATATATATATATATATATATATATATATATAAGCGAATACCACGGGAATGATAGACAGGAATCCAAGCGCTTTCGTCTTTATTCAGACATCGTCAAGGAGCTACTAAAGTACAATCGGAGAGGAAGGCCTCAGGTACAAAACAAGATCAGGAATACCAGATGGTTAATTATCAAAAGGGTAACAATTAAAAGGGATAATCCAGGATTATCGGATATACACGGTCCACAAACTTAAACAGATTCTGACCCTAACCGAAATTACAAAGTATCTTTACAGTCCAAAACATGTAAAAACTGAATATATTAATTTTGTTGCTTATATTTATCTACAACTTTTTTCATTATGAAAGCATCAAGTTTAAATAAACCAAGACTTAAATTTAGAACATTTCTATTATTTGACTTGATAAAACAAGATTCAATGATTCGACGAGTTTCAACGCATCATACTTCAGAAACACATCGACATCACAAAAGTGGAAGTAGATGATGCGTTCCGTACACTTAGAAGCAGACGGTATAGCTTTAATCAGACGGTTCCTGTCGATTGGAAGAATCGGATGCTGGATTATTGCTATGGAAAATTGAGAAAGTGCTGCAACCGTCTTGAAAGGAAGCTCCAAGTCAAGCTGAAAAATCTTATTGCTGAAAGCGACTGGACTAAGCATGCCAACGTGGACTTCATGATTAATTTATCTGACAAACCAGTGGATAGTGCTACGACAGCGGCTTTGGGATATGGGTTAAGCTTTGGTGTATTTAATGGTAACCTGGACTGTGTCGACATCTCAAAATCCTTTTGTTATTTAGAAAAATTGAATCAAAACCTATGCCCTGATGATATCAATATTTGTAAAGGTATTGTGTATGGTGCTATGAGTAAACCTTCTCCCCCTAATGTACCCGTGAGATTTCTCCAGGCTTTTCTTTTAGAAAATTAAAGAAGACGAAACAGTGAAGGTGACAAAAGCAGATAAATCTAATGCAGTGGTAATTATGAATAAAAGTGACTATATAAGTAAATAATGACATTGCTAAATGACACTGATACTTATACGAAACTGAGGTCTGACCCTACACAGACAGTTTTAATCCCATTTTAATAAACAAATTAAATCCATTTTGAAGGGCTTGGACCATTTAATTAAACAGTTTACACCGCAATGGGCCTCCCTACCTTACATGTATGGTTTAGTCAAGACACATAAAATCAATAACCCTATCAGACCAATCATTAGTTCAGTGGGCTCAGTTTCGTATAATTTATCTAAATGGCTTGTAAAAATTCTTACTCCTTTGGTAGGAAATATTTCTAACACGAATGTTAAAAACAATGTTGATTTTGATAAACAAATAAATTAGGAATAAGTTTAAATTTGAATTATGATTTTAATATGGTTAGTTTTGATGTTGTCTCTTTATTTACAAAAGTGCCTGTAGATGACTTACTTGAATATTTGGAAGAGGAATTAGAGCGTCATGACATTCCCTTAAGTGTAGAAAATCTCATTAGTCTCATAAGGTTATGTATCAAAGATGGTAAATTTTGTTTCAATGGGGAATTTTTTGTGCAAAAGTTTGGCATGGCCATAGGTAATCCCTTATCTCCTGTCCTTAGCAATATTTACATGTAATTTTTTGAGACAAAACTCTTACCAAGAATTTTGCCCCAAAAAGTTATTTGGTTTAGATACGTGGATGATATATTCTGTATTTGGCCAGTTCACGAAAACCTCCAGGAATTCCTTAATAATCTCATAATTTAGTCCCTTCTATAAAATTTACTGTAGAGGAAGAAAGAAATTGTAATTTGAATTTTTTGATGTAACTGTCCATAGAAATGATGATAAAATTTCACCTTTTCATCTTTCGAAAATCAACTATATTGCCTCTTTTGTTCATTACTACTCCAATCACCATCAAAATGTTAAATTCTCTGTTTTTTCTGGGATGTTCCTAAGGGCTTTACGTGTCTGTAGCCCGCAGTTTATTGACGCTGAAAAATTAAAACTATTATGATATTGCATTGAAACTTAAATACCCAAGGACTTTTGTAGATGTGGCATGGAAAAGAGCTAGAAAAAAACATTTTATTCAACTAATGACAAACTTGAATTAGTAAGCATAACATTCTAAAATTACCTTATATGAAGGTTTTTAGATATTCCTAGAATTTTAAAGCTTTTTAACATAAATGTTGTTTTCAGTAATATTAATGTCAAGAGTTTAGTAATCAAAAATTCTCCTAAAGATCTTCCAGGCTGCATATGAAAATTCCTTGCAAAAGTGTGATAAAATCTATTACGGACAGACTGGCAAAATCTCTTTCACAGCGTCTTAAGCAACATCAATATTCTGTGAGAACTGGGCAAATATCGAATGCATATTTGTACATATGAGAGATTTAGACCATCCTATTAACTGGAGTCAAGCAAGAGCCTTAGTCCCATGTAATGACACAGTTAAAAAGGAAATATCATGAATCTTGTTTTATCAAGTCAAATAGAAATGTTCTAAATTTAAGTTCTTGGTTTATTTAAACTTGATGCTTTCATAATGAAAAAGTTGTAGATAAATATAAGCAACAAAATTAATATATTCAGTTTTTTACATGTTTTGGACTGTAAAGATACTTTGTAATTTCGGTTAGGGTCAGAATCTGTTTAAGTTTGTGACCGTGTGATATCCGATAATCCTGGATTATCCCTTTTAATTGTTACCCTTTTGATAATTAACCATCTGGTATTCCTGATCTTGTTTGTACCTGAGGCCTTCCTCTCCGATTGTACATTAGTAGCTCCTTGACGATGTCTGAATAAAGACGAAAGTGCTTGGATTCCTGTCTATCATTTCCCGTGGTATTCGCTTATTTATGAAGTCACGTGCATCTACTGTGATTTTTTAAGCATATATATATATATATATATATATATATATATATATATATATATATATATATATATATATAATTATATATATATACAGTGCGTGTGTTATGTGTGTGCGCGCGCGCATGTACCGTCGGCCAACGAAGAATTAGCGTAGTTTCTTAATTCATTGTTTGTTATGGAAATATTGCCATATGCAGGTGCCAGATTATTTTCTTAATAAATAATATTTCCTTTCAAAGGTGCTATACTTGAAATAAATTACATTAGAATTGATTCGACTTATTCAACGTATTAAGGATAACTATTTTGCAAAGTAAGGAAAATCTGTATAAATGTTTAATGTGTCGTTTATCTGTGTGTGCGTGTATTATATATTATATATATATATATATATATATATATATATATATATATATATATATATATATATATATATATATATATATATATATACATATATGAATATATATATATATATATATATATATATATATAATATATATATATATATATAATATATATACACATTTATATAAATATAAATGCTATATGTATATATATTAATGTGTGTTATACACATATATGAATGTATGTGGAAATTGTGTGTTCAGCTATATACAGACATTCATGCAGGAGGTAGTTGATAATTATTATATCCATCGCCGACAAGTTTTAATTCTTAATCATTTTATAGGTTCAGAACTTATATTTTCAACAGTTCCTTCAATATCTACTAAATTTGATGTGATTAGTTTTAAAGTCATTACAGAAACAGAAAATAGGTATGTAAAAATCTTATTAACTGCTCATAACATTATGTTAATCTACGATTCCAGATTTACCTCTTGCTGAAAACGACAGCTCCCTCCGTTCTTCTGAATTAGCATTTCTTTCGACAAAATGCATGACCTGACGCTGGAAGATGAACATAATTCCAGCGTCAGATCAAAAACGTCCAAAGAAATGCTAATTCACAACGAACTGACGGAGGAGCTGTTGTTTCCAGCGAGAGGGAATGTCAGGTTCAGATTAGGGGCACTGCGCAAACACCCGTCCTCCGCTCATCATAATGCATAAGTGGACCAGGTCGTCCTTCAAGAAGTGGAAGGGCACTGACGCCTCTTCAAAGACACGACCCCTTTGCAAAGGCATCATCGCCAAGGCCCTTTGGTCAGGCAATGATCTTCAGGATTATAATAATCTCCATCATCAACAACAGATTCTTTGGGAGTTGAATGTCAAGTCAATGTCTCCTTTGGTGGGCTTGTTCCATATGAATAGGTTTCATCTTCTGAATAATAATAATATAATAATAACTAATAATAATAATAATATAAAAATAATAATAATAATAATAATGGAATATTGATGGGCATGATTAACCTATGGAGGTGCATTTACCTACCTATCGAGGCAAGATGCCAGAAAAAGGATTTTGGCAAAAAAAGGCGATCAATGGAATGTATGTCCAGTGTGAGTGTGAAGTTGCAATCTCAATAGATATTCGGTTTTCTTCAGGAAATGTTGGGAAACGCATATTTCATAAGTTCTGTCGCACAAGAAACAGGTGGTTTGCACATTTTTTCTTCAAATGGAAATTTTTTCATTGCACACAGTATACCAGATGTAGGTGATGCCTAAAAAACCTCATCAGCCGTCCCCTCCCCAACCCCCCACCTCCAAATAAGTGCAGCAATAGCTGTTCTACCAGTTTTATATTCAGGGAAAAATTCGAATCATCGAACATGTATTACGATAAATCTAGGCTCAGTAAGATAATTTTCATTACCTTTCAACTGCCGTAGAAATGGTATAAAGGACAGCATCATGCAATGGAATGCGAAGAAAGTCCTCCAAGAGTGCTGTATCAGCTGAATAAAACATGAAGGGCAATTTAGAAAAGGGCATAAATCACTAATGAAGAAAATGATTGAAAGAAGGGCTGGTGGCCGTCGGCAATTACCTAAAAATAAAGAAACAAACTTGTTTTATAGATATGCCAGTACATGAATGAATACTCCATAATAATTATATCGTTACAGCACGCTTCCAAGGAATGTTTGGGAAGAGTTAAAATCTTGAAAGGAAATCTGCAAACTTATAGAAAAAACTTCATTTAACAATTGAAAATGTATCATACAAGAGGGATGCAAACAAAACAAACAAACAAACAAACAAAAAACATAATGAGAGCAGGACCTAGGACTATATAACAATCTGATATTCACGATATAGCATGCTTATCTGTTTAAAGATCAGCAAGTTCAGGAAAGTTTTCCCGAAGTCGCATGGTAATTTCTTGGTAATTTTTTCATTTAAGACCCTTTTTCATAAAACTATTATGCTTATGGTCCCATAAGCATCGTCTCTCCCCCATTTCTTCGACCAAAAACTGTTCTGGCAATCTTGTCCACTGTCCAAGAACTCCATCTGGCATCTGATGACTTGAAATGCGCGCTCTCCGAGATATAAACAAACAATAAAGTCGACGGTAGCGATGGGTTGAATTCGATCGGTACCGTTTTCAAAATTCGTGACGACGACACCAGAAAGTCGTCGTCAAAACATGAAAAGTCGACGACAAATTCAAAAGTCAACGAAAATTTCGCTAGTGTGACAGCGCCTTTAGACGGTTGGAGTTCCCCAAACCAAAGATGCAGACTGGAAGGACCGAAGAAATGAGACTGAATCTTTAAAACATTAAATTAAATTAAATTGTTGGTCCGGAGGGAAAAGGAAAAAAGCCAACAACTACTTCATAAGCGAAGGGAAACAACACGCGTTTTTTTTTTTAATTTCTGTAATTCGGGGTAATTGATGCCTGTTTTCCAGGAGCGAGAGGAAACGGTGGATCAATAGTGAGGAGAATTCGTGATTTGTAACACCTTGGAACGATTGTTTGTAAAGACAGAATGAGGATGGGAATAGTGGGTGGGTGGTTGGGTGGTGGATATTGAGGTATCTGACAATCATGAAAAAGTCAGTGGGTGAGAAATATCAATTACAAGAGGGAAACAAGATTAATAAAATGTTTGATTGATATCTGAAGGATGGTAACTGGACATCATCTGATGTAGGGAAAGAGAAAGTAGAGAAGAAAGTTAATGACAAATACAGCTGCCAATGAAAAGGATACCAAACCAGTGTTCAACTAATTTCCAGTTGCCAAAGTATTGGTAAATATTGTGTGTAACAAAATTAAGACTGACTAGTCCCGCTCATGAAGAATCCCTTTGAAGCCGTTTGCCTGTAGAGCCCACCAGGTGCCTGAATTCCTTCCTCAAGTCTTTCCGCTCAATTTACAATTGTGTGGAAAAGTCAAACCAGATATAAAAACAAAGCAACAAACTAGAGACCAGCAAAACAGGTGCCTGCGATATTCCGATTCTATGAACAGAGATCTTGTGCTGTAAATGGCACAATATAGGTACGTATATTTCCAAGCAACAAAACTGAACTACATAACCATTGCCGTTGTTGGAAAATTTCTATACTAGAATAAACTGTTTAAACTTGGTTCTGTTTTCGTGGCAGGAGAGCCTGATATATTTATATATATATATATATATATATATATATATATATATATATATATATATATATAGATATATACATATATATATATATATATATATATATATATATATATATATATATATATATATATATATATATACACATACACATATATATATATATATATATATATATATATATATATATATATATATATATATTGTTTATGTATATATACACACAACATCACACACACACACACACACACACACTATATATATATATATATATATATATATATATATATATATATATATATATATATATATACATATATATATATCAGGTCATAAAAGGAAAAGCGAAAAGAGACGGAGTTGGAAATAAGTAACCACTCAGCACTCACCTACACAGAATCAGAGCTTCATAATTACGGTGCAGCCAACAGGGAGATGAGCTGTTTTGCACAATTATGCAAATGCCTGGAATTAATCTCGTATACCCAAAGTGGATTAAAGCCGCTGCAAGTCACTAAAGCAGGCTCGAAAATATTTGCCTCCCGGTATAATCGAGTTCTTTCTTTTTATCACTGATCAAATTATATTAATTTTTCGATCAGGTGGACAAATCAATACGTTCTATGTATACATATGTGAAATATATCAATATATATATATATATATATAATATATATATATATATATATATATATATATATATATATACATATAAAGTTTTCATTTGTATACCTGAGAAAAAAATTATTATAATTTGTTTGATGAAAAAAAAGAAATAAATAAAATCCCAATTAGTCCAGGAGGAAATTATTTTCGAGACTGCTTTGTGGCTTTGCAATAGTTTTATTCCACTTTGATTAAATGAGATTAATTCTAGACATTTGCATATATTAATTTATCTATTATCTATATATCTATCTATCTATCTATATATATTATATATATATATATATATATATATATATATATATATATCGTATCTCTCTCTCTCTCTCTCTCTCTCTCTCTCTCTCTCTCTCTCTATATATATATATATTATATATATATATATATATATATATATTATATATATATATATATAAAGGTTTTTTGCCACGAAGGAAAAAAATGAATAAGCGAGATAGCCAAGTACTTTCGGACGGAAAGTACTTGGCTATCTCGCCTTTTTCATTTTTTTCCTTCGTGTCAAAAAACCTTATTTATACATAGCATCACGTTTTATATACTTCGTGATCAAGTTATTCATCATATATATATATATATATATATATATATATATATATATATATAGATATATATATATATATATATATACCGTGATTCATATACATATATCGAACTACAAATGTCCTTTAATATCTAATTTGCTCTACCTCGGAATTGATATATTTTCATATATGTTTAAGGGGAATTTATTAAGCGATAATAGAATTGGCGATCGACAGGCGCGAACCATCGACCTTCTCAATTCCAGGACAGGCAGTGAAGCCCAAGACCACCCCGGAAGATGAAAGTGAAAGAGATAACAACATTGGTAGTGAATATAAGGCATAATATGCGCTGTAAAGGCCATTTGAACCCTGAAATAGACAATTTCGAAAAGAAAATCAGTTTAGAGAAGGGGTGCTTGGTAATAGCCAATTATAGCAAGAAAACATTCTTTGCACAAGAACTCACATATTAACTCACTCCACCTTAATTGGTAGCGGGTGTGATAGTTCGATAATTACCATTAGTCAGGAAAAGTAGGAGAAATGTTTTGAGTGGAGGAAAAAGTAAAAATTATAGGACAGAGTAGGGTAATCGATAAGAATTTGACTGAGTAATAGATAACTGAAAAGCACGTACAAAATTATGCTGGAGAAAAGGTAGGCCGAAGTAAAAGGACGACTCCATACATATAGGATATTCTTACCATGATTCTATCCGCACGGGTGTCTATAACTCATTTCCGTTAGTCAATTCCACAATTTACACACGCAGCTGCAAAGGTTCCCAAGGATCTTATTAAAATGCCCACAGAAAACCGTTTGTTTTGAAAGACCGAGGATAATTATTCACTTGGCATCATCCTTCACCATTAAAAAAAAGACCAAGTGACTGACAATTTTTTTCATGGGACTAAAGGATTTTGAAGCATCTTGTATTACTGTAGGCTTCTACTTCTACTCGATTAAAATTTCAGAATGTGCGAGATTTTTATTATAGTAGCGCTCGTATATTACACACTTTTGATAGGTATCCTTCGATGATGCATTAGTGGTTATACTTATATTTCATAAACCACAAAAAACAGGAAAAGGAAGAAGGGAAAATTGGAAATGTGGCAGATACAGAAAGAGGAGTAAACGGCAAAGACTGTTCTTGGAAGTAGGTGAAATCAGAGCCTTTGAAACAGAGTTATGTTCACATAAAAAGCCAACAGTTCTGTGTTCAATTTATACTTCGACGTAGTTCGTCCCTAGTATCCTTTTTTCATTCTCGTGTACCAACCCCATTTGGTTATTGGATTCATTTGCTTTTGCTCACGCACACAACCCTTGTAGGTAAAGGGGAATATCTAAAAATAAATCACCATAACGTGACTGGAATATTTTGAAGTAATAAAAGTCCACACTTATGTAAGATGTGTATTAAAAAATTCTTAAAAGACGGGAGCTTTCGCTACTACTTGATCAATAGACCATATCAGCCGTACTGATTTTTTCCTTTTTTTTAAAAGTATACAAGAAGTTACGAAGGACAGGCAAGACGCTGGAACCGTCTGCAAGGAGATAACAACAAAAACAAACTATCCCAATCATGTTATTCCCTCGTTCAAATGTTGTCTGGCCAACAGACGAGCTGATCGTCGTGGTTGAACTACTTCCTCTGTGTGTTCGGCTGTTCCCTCGCCCATATCTTCTGCATCGGCAGCAGTCACGTTATGGTGATTTTTTTTATTTTTCAGATTAACTCGTCCACGACTAGCCAAACAATGGTTTTTCCTGGACCTATATCTTTTGAAGACCACGAATATTTACACTTATACCGAAGGACAGTTAGGAGGAGAACGTCGTTTTTGAGGTGCAAGAATCAACTTAAATTCCTGAAAAGATGTGAAGAAGAGTTGGTGATGCCTCACTTTAAATCTATCTTCACTAGTTTTAACAACTGAAGAAAAAGAAGCCTTGTGTTTAGGGTTCAATTTTTGCATGGGTTCTGGGGATAATCTTTTAGTTGACGGATTAAGCATTATTAATAGGTTCAATTATCAAAATCAAGATTCTCAAATTAATTTTTTAAAGGGATGTTTGGCTGCCTGTGGTATTGAGTCACAGACAACAGTGTTAATCCGCAGACACAGAGATGCGATTAGCAGGTTGGGTAGAAATAAAGAAGTTAAATCATGAAGGCAGATAAGGGTGGGGCAGTTGTTATTATGAACATTGATGATTACAACAATAAGATTTTTAGATTATTGGATTGGATGATGAAAAACACAATATACGAAGCTTTTATCGATTCCTCGATTATGTGATATACAGAAACGAATTTAATAGACAGCTTGAGGCTATAACACTGGGTCGTGGATAGAGATTTGCGTGATACTTTAATTAAAAGGACTTCTGATAAGAATCCGTTCCTTCCGTATTTTTATGGCATACCCACGGTCTAGTAATAATGCGGGAAATCATTAATGCTGTACATGGGAAAGCACATATAAGGGCAAACATTGTTTTAAAAAGCTTTGCTTTGAATTGACGAAGTCTAATATGAAGTTCCTGACGATGTTATAGCTTTTATGTAAAGATGTCCGTATTTTTTCGAATGAGATATCTTAATAATTTGATAAAGTATAGGAAACGTCAAGGGCAACCGTGCAGGGAGGCATTTAGTAAAAAGATAAAAGTTGTAACTCAATAAAATATTTTCAAATGCATATGTTGTTTTATTTACATTCTTTTGACACTTGAAAGATACATTATCAAGAACATTCTCTTCTAAAAAGATACTTGACGGTGTGTTAGACCTAAGTTCTTAACGGTTCTGACAACCGCGCTCCCTCAGATGACGTAGGTGCGCAGAAGAGGCTTAAAATTGGGATGCTGTCTGACATGACCTGTTCTATCTGGACCGTGGGCATACCGTAAAGCACACAAACCGGGGTGCCCATTGAGACCGATAGTGTCAAACGTGTGTGGTGCTCTCAGTCAAAGTTGGCTTAATGTTAGCTACGATTCTGAGTAATTTCTTGGGTAAGTTCTCCCCTTCTCATTTACGTCATTCATCCGACTTCATTGAAAGAATACGGAATATAGGCCAATGTGAGGGTAAAATGATTAGTTTAGACGCTAATGCATTATTTACAAATGTCCCATTAGATTTCGTTTTAAACAAACTCAAAGAAAAAGAAAAGGAAGGGTACCTTTAATCCACAAATTACTGTTGACATTTTGATTGAGATTTGATTAAGCTTGGCGTTAGCTCGACTGTATTTAGTTCCAGAAGGCAGGGTTACTGACAAAACTTCGGTGTTTTGCTAATTTGTGCATGGAATTGTTGAAGCTGATTTAGTTAGCCGTTGTCCTGAGGACATTTAGCCTTTTCTATGGGTCAGATATGTGGACGATATCTTTTTGATTATAAAGGTTAGTGTTATTCAGTTTAACTGTTTTTTTTGGAATCTGTTAATAACTTTATGCCATCCATTGAATTTTTAGTTGAATTTGAGGTCAAAAATAATTTACCATTTCTGGACGTTCTGGTTCACCATGACCCTGTCACTTTTAACTTTACATTTAGTGTATACAGAAAAGACACCAACGCAGAAATGTACATTCATTTTTATTCATACCATAGCCAACGTATAAAGTCTAATGTAATCGTCAACATGGTAACGAGAGGGCTTCGGATTTGTGATCCACAGTACATAGACAAAGAAATGGAACATATGAGAGGTTTTCATGAGACTGAGATACCCAAAATATTTTATTGACCAAGCATTTACCAAGGCTACAAAAACATTTATAATCCACCGACCGGGAAATAAGAATTCAAAAGTAGTCAGTGCATTCCACTCAGTTATCATCAGAGTTTGGAAAGGGTGCAACATTTATTAAAAAAGAATAGAGAAATGGGTTGGATTTGGCTTTTAGGTGTAATAGCTCATTAAAATCAAAGTTGATTAGGAATCATGAAAAAGAAAGGAAAGATGACGTAGGGGTTTACGTGGTACCGTGTAAAGATTGTAATAAGTGTTATTATGGGGAATCAGGTAGGTATAAGATTAGAAGAACATAAGCGATCCTGTAGGATGGGATCGAAATATAGTTCAGTTGCCAGACACATGTTAGAGTTAGGGCATGTAATTGACTGGGAAGGAGCGAAAGTAATCTACAGAGATAATAACGTAGATAGACGCAGAGTAGTTGAAGGGGCTCTTAATAATATTTTAAACGTATTTGAGTTTAACAAATCATTTATCCAAGAGGATACATTTTTGAATTATTTGATTCTTTAAAATTATAAATATTAGTACTGGACGTTGTTTGGA
>NC_087202.1:126608420-126610920 GCF_015104395.2 Macrobrachium nipponense
TGGCGTGTACTGTGCAAAGCTGTTTTCCTGTTGGAGCACAACCGTAGGTGCCATCACAAACCTAGCTTCCTTTTCTTTACGAAGTTAAAGATTCCTTGATATAGAATTAATATCTACGTCTTTAGTAATGTGAAAAATTTTCACTTCTCGTTGTCACTGTCAACTTTTCGTACTAGTCACAGAATGAGGTGCTCTTTTCACAGTGGCAGCAAGTGTTTCATTTTCTGAGCGATTTTACTTTTGTGTAGTCTGTTATGCAAAGCCGCAAATAGTGCAAAATTTACAATACATACATTGACATAATTTTGATTTCTTTGCGGCTTAAGGTATTTGATATATTGACATGTAAAAATTAAACGACCGTCTACATTTTGTCTATCGACATTTAGTCCATTGATATTTAAACAGTGTCGACATTATGACCGTCGCCATTCTGACCGTCGACATTTTGTCTACGTTACCCCTTCATATTTACCTCCAGACCAAAGCCATAAGAAAAAAATTTTAATCGAATCTCGTCCTTCTATGAACTGACCTTGTAGAAAAATAGAGCCTTTATATGGACTTCGTTCTGATTTGTATATTTGAAATTGTTCAAATCCACAAGTTATCTTCCTAGAAATCCGGCACTGATAGACATCCAAGATTGGAACCAGCCATAAAAACAATGAAGAGCTCAGCTGTATACTTATACTACTATATATATATATATATATATATATATATATATATTATATATATATATATATATATATATATATATATATACTATATATATATATATATATATATATATATATATATATATATATATATATATATATATTATATATATATATATATATATATATATATATATATATATATATATATATATATATATAACTGGGTATGTTGTCGTTTCTAGAAAACTTCCATTTAAGGAGGAACGAGATAGCCAGAAGACGTGGTATTATTCCATACATTATTATTTCCTTAAAATAAACAAGGGCACAGCCGAGCTTTCGTGAATACATTACTTTTCCCATCATCAGGGTCACTTATCTATAAAATGATACAAAAAAGAGAAACAGTAAGAACTATACTGATTGACTATATCTAAAAACATTACAATACTTCAAAATACATGACACAAAGTAAAAAAGGGAACATAAAATACACAACACAAAGTAAAAAAGGAGCATAAAAACTAAGTTAACTGCAAATCATAAAATAGCAATGAAAAGTTAAATGAGTTATTACATAAAACGCAGAAATATACTGCGAGCGAAAAAAAACATGAATATTCAGAGTAAAAAAAAAAAAATAATGATACTGTAGTACAAGATATTGGAGAACCTACTGTTCATGTCGTAATTAAATGACAACTGGGCAAGTTAGAAAACTGCGAATGAATGGCAGAAGTGGTGTGGGTAAAAGAGAGAGAGAGAGAGAAGGAAGGAAGGAGAAAAAAAACAAGCAAATTAAGCAATGAACAAAGGAACAGAGGTGGTTTGGTTATTGAGTGTTGTAGATTGTTGTTTAATATGGAGGGACTCTAAAAAGGGAAGTGAATGGCTGTTTTTTGTTGTCCAAGTATTTCAAAATCGCTGTACTGTATGTGATGATGACAGGATATGGCATGAAGTCTAATTGCACTATTTTCTTGTTTGCTTAAAGGTAAGCCTGTACGATGGCTAACACCCCTATGAGAGTCGATGCGCACCTTGAGCAGGCGTTTGGAACATCCCACATAAGTCCCAAAATTACATTTTGGTCAATTAAACTTATAAACAGTGCAGGTACGCATCAACTCCGGGAGGGTGTCTTTAAAGTGAAACAGTCTTCCAGTTGTAAGCGGGTTATTGAAAATAAATCTGAACTCAACATAAGGGTATAGATGGCTCAAGAGTGACAATAATTTACGTTTTAGTGGGCCAGAATTATTAGTGAATGGCAGTGGAACATATACTTTCTTCTTGGGAACGGTGCAGACTACAGTTTTTGGATTAGAATTATTGTCTAAAAATTCTTAAAGGATTTTATTGAACATGTTCAGGGGATAGGAATTAAA
This sequence comes from Macrobrachium nipponense, assembly GCF_015104395.2. Classification (NCBI taxonomy): domain Eukaryota; kingdom Metazoa; phylum Arthropoda; class Malacostraca; order Decapoda; family Palaemonidae; genus Macrobrachium; species Macrobrachium nipponense. The sequence goes on from NC_087202.1 coordinate 126,610,474, forward strand.
ATAAGTCTCTAAAAACCTAACTTCCAAGTGAAAATTATTCCAGTTGGAGCAAAGGGAAAAGGCTCGATGAATGAGAGTTTTACGTGAATTAACCTTGAAAGCAATGGGACAGTGACTAAAAAAGTTTAACCCAAGGCCGGAAAAAGTTTTCTTCTTGAAAATGCCAGTCATAACATACCCTTCAGAGCGAGAGACTAAAATATCTAAAAAGGAAATGCGGCCATTACATTCTTTTTCCATGGTAAAAGTAATATTAGAATGAAAAGAGTTTACAATGTACGGAACACTTAGATTATTAACCAGTTTTATTCTCCATGTATAATGTAATTATCTTAATTGCCCAAATAAGAGCGCGAAGCTTTTGGCTAAGACTTGCAGAAGTTAATATGCAAATAAACTCCTTCGTGAAAACAAAGACCTGATTCCGTTTCGCAGAAGCGATCAGTC
>NC_087202.1:126615920-126625920 GCF_015104395.2 Macrobrachium nipponense
CTTTACAATAAAAAAACGAACAAAAACTATAGTTGCTGAAATAGACTGAAGGACGAGGGAGAGCAGAACTAATAATAAAAGAAAAGTCTACAGAGCCGTTTGCTACCAACCGTGACCTACGGGTGAAAAACTGGAAAATGTTTGTGCGGCTGTGCTGAATTTGTCAGGAGTTTTTGAGCCGAATTGCTAATATGTTATACAATATGTAATACATATATTTGTATAGTGATGACATACCCCTCCACACACATATAAATAAGTATGATATTTGTACAACTATATATTATCGATCACACTATATATTACAATAAAATATAAAGACTACACTATATATCTACATAATAACACCGAAGACCAAGGGCAGATGAAAAGGCACACAAATAATTTTTCTCCATTTATTATGGCCGACGGCGTTTCGTAATAATCCATTGCATCTTCAATGGCACGTATAAATTTGCTTGATAAAAAAGGAACGTCACCACATAGATTTATAACAATCATATAAAAAATGCATTTCTTAAATGGCTCTAAAACAAACCTACCCAGTACATGGCTAAACAAAAAGTTGACTAAACTCAAACAAAAAAAGTAAACTAGCAGGAAGTAAACAGAACAGTAGAAAAGTAAAAAAAAAAAAAAAATATGCAAAATAAATAAAGGTGTGGAAGACGTCTGGGCATTTAACGAAGTGAACGAGTGCAGACTATAGAGTGATTCCTTATATTTGATAATTCAGGCCTATACCCTGTTTTTTTTCCATCTGTCCATCCGCCTGTGGTGTTTCCGTATGGTAACACTGCGTCCCGGGCTTTAGATAGTTACATTCAGCTTACATTCAGCAATAATAATAATATCCTATTTCGAATATTAACGGTGTAATTCGCATATAGTAAATTATTAAAACACTTTTCAGTTGCAAATGTACTCCCAGATATCATTTCATTTACCTAAAACTTACACATACCGATACCGTAACTATTTTAAAGCCCGGGACGCAGTGTTACCATACAAAAAACACCACAGGCGGATGGACAGATGGAAAAAAACAGAGTATAGTTAATCTGCATCCCGTCCTATACCTAAAGCTAAGTTCGCACATTCATGTATCAAGCCCACGTATGTTCACGCGTATGAAACGTAGCTAAATGGTGGATATTGTCACAGGACGACGGCCATAATTCAACATAACGATGCCATACCGTAAGACAAAGTTATGTGTTAAAAGCCTATGCACCGCGCAAGATTGACGAGACGCTACACCCCGACAAGTAGTGTGAGGCCGAGCAAGTAACGCACATGTACGTATACCGTATGTGTAACGATCTCACACGACGTCCTCACGTTAATCCAACGTATGTCGGTGGATATACGTTAACCGTACAAAAGGGCCGTGCAGCAGTTCCATTCACCGCCTACCTGCAGCAAGACTTATTCCCCTTCTCCTCAAACGCCTTGCACACCTTCGCCTTATCTTTGTACTCCCTCAGGCCTTTGTTGTCTATGAATTCGGCCTCCTGCTCCAACCACTTCCAACCCACCAGCCTCTCACTTTCGCTTGAGAGGATGACAGGGGTTGCCTTTTCAGTCCCAGGGGGCGGCGTCGTCAGCAGCTTCCGCTGCGGCGTCGTCGTCGTAGTTGTTGTTGTCCAGGGCACCATGCTCGTCGCCGGAGAGGCTGCTGTCACTGGCCATGCCCATGTCCACCTCGTCAGCCTCTTCACTGTGTATCACCACAGCCACCTCCTCCATGGTGCCTCAGGGTTTCTGAAGGAGGTGTGTCCAACTGGAGGAGCAGTTGCTGGACAATTGCCCTCTAGCTAATCATCCTCTCTTTTACTGCCGTTACGTTGACGATACGTTTATTCTTTTTCGAGACAGAGAATAGGATGATTCCTTCTTACAATTTGCCAATTGAGCCCACCCTAATATCAAGTTTACAATTGATTATGCAAATGATAATAAGCTCTCTTTCTTAAGACTGGTTTATTTTACCTATGCATTTTTGTGGTGCGGTCGGTTATGGCGTGAGACCGCAGAAACCGCATAAAACTGCATTATAAACGCACCAAAACCGTGCCACCTCGCTTGGCAGGGGCAGGCGATGACGTTAAAGCCGCACGACGCCGCCTGGATTTGAAATCATTTCAAATTTCTGCACGCCGTCTGGCGGGTTGATGAAGTCGCACAAAGCTGTAAGCGGTGTAGCAAGGCCCCGCAACAAGAGGTAAAACCCGCACGGTGCCGTGCCACACAGCACGTGGTGCGATGTGGGGCGCACGTCGTACCACTCGCGTTGGAGTGTTACGGAGTGATGTTATGGCGTCGTGCGGTGCCCTTATTGGCACCTTCATACACAATTAATAAATGGAGCGCACTTGTTGCGGGCGTGCGGTGTGCGTGCGGCATGTTACAACGTCTCCCTAGGTAGATTTTTTTTTTTTTTTTTAGGTGAGCCTCAATACTTTTTTTTTGTTTTTTTTTTTTATTAAGAAATATTACTTTACAAAAATATATTTTACAATTTGTATATACATTATAAGATCTATGTACTAATATAAAACTATTACAATTTATTATTTTTAAATGTTTTTTAAATTAGAAACATACTGATTCGTGAAAATTTTTTTAACATTAGACTTAAATCCTATAATATTTACATTAAATGTATTTAACAGTCTATTCTTTATACATTTAATAATTTGCTGGTCAGTAACTTATTCCCCAAATATCTTGCCATCCAAATACTTGAAATAATATCTGCTAAAAAAAAAAAAAAAAAAAGATATTACCATTGCTGTATTTTCATCCCTTTTTGAGTTTGCTTCAAAATCTAGCTTTAAAATCCTTAACCTGTTATTAGTTTTTAATTTACAACTTTTTCTAAGCAATTAGAATACCCAGGACAGCAAATTCTTAACCAAAGGACAGAAATATACAATATGCATATTAGTTTTCTATGCATCCACAACTGCATTCCTTAACATCTTTTAATTCATCATGGCTAGCCTATCATTTGTACTTAAAACTTCATGAACATACTAAACAAATTTCTCTACTTTTATTTTCGATATACTTATTATTTACATGTTCCCAATAAGTTTCCAGTTGAATAGTGGATAAAATTGTTCAATATTTGGAACATATTCACTGTTTTTCATTAAATGTTCATATACCACTTTCGTTTTTATTTGTGGATAAGAGGTCATCTTTTTAGCACTTTCACAAAAACTAGGTGTAAAAATAGTGCAATCCTGATGTTGGCATCATTTTCTATAAGGTAGGTTGCTCTGACTTTTACAATAATAAATAATCATTTGGTAACCAAAACAACGATCTTTTAAACATTTTAGAAATGTACTAAACATGACTGACTTCGCTTTACACTGAATATCAATAATTCCATAACCACCTTTTAATTTTGACAAAAACATAGGTCGATTGGATGGAAGGTTCCCGCGCATTCTGGGGAGGATAAAAGGGGCCGGACAGACCACGGGGCCATCATTCGCGTTCTGACAGCCTGTCGACAATGTATAAATAAATAGAATTTTATTTTTTTAATAATAAATGATTTTTTAGTTATTTTCTTAATATTAAATGATTTTGTACATTTTATATCATTCATAATGTTTCTTTTTGGAATAAATATGTTGAAATACGGACTGCATTTACATTTTCCTTATTGATGCTTAATTTAAGTCATGACAATATATATGATGATATGATTGAATGAAATGAAATTGAAAAATGAAAAAGCATGGCCATAAAGAATAATAATATGAAGAAATATAACAGGAAATCTAACATGAAATATGATATATGAAATATGAAATAAATAGAACTCGGAAAATAACTTGAACTATAAAATGAAATGTAACATGAAATAAATATGGCCATCAAATGATATAATACATACAAGAACAATAATATAATATTGAGAACATGATCAAATGAACATGAACACATACAAATTATAATGAAACAATAATTAACATTGACTGGACATGGTTATTAACAGGGGAACAATGAAAAAATCAGTAACAGACTAAAGACATATTGGACCTCAGTTGATAATATATGATATTTGCAGTTGAAAATGTTAAGATATAAAAAACCAAGTCCCAATTTCATTTTCTTACATTCTATGCTTTTCATGTTCATTTTCTTACATTCTATGCTAATCATGTTCATTTTCTTACTTTCTATGCTTTCCATGTTCATTTTCTTACTTTCTATGCTTTTCATGTTCATTTCTTACATTCTATGCTAAATCATGTTCATTTTTCTTACTTTCTATGCTTTTTCTGTTCATTTTCTTACTTGCTATGCTTTTCATGTTCATTTTCTTACTTGCTATGTTTTACATGTTTGTTTAGTATAAGTATTTTTGTTATGTCCATCATTTGCTTCTCATTTGTCTCATTATTATGAATTATGTTATTATTACTCCGCAACAAAACCGCAAGCCACCCGCAACACACAGAGTAACAAAGCCGCTAGAGCGCGTGCCCTGGCATAGCAACAACGACCATAACACCGCGCCAACTCCGTAACACTCCGCTAGCACCACAAGTAACACGCCGTGACATGCCCGTAACACACCGCAAGGGTCCGCGCCACGCCGCCCAATAATGGTAATTTTTTTCTCCCCACCGCGTCAATTTTTGTAATGGTTTCTTGCGGTCCCACCCCGTAACAGCCCACAACACAAAAGTGCGTAGGTGTAAAACCTACCTTCAGATATAGAAGTGTCACGTAATACAGACGGTTTTAACACCTTAATTTTTAGAAAAAAAGACTGTTACTGGACTAGGGGCAAATTTTTACAGCTTTCCTAGTTTTAATTTAAAGTAAACGCTTTATATACCCTCTTCCACAAGGCCTATTCTCTCTCCTCTGGCTGGTCTGAATTTCACAATACTGTGTTTTGCAATACTTCACTGATAACTACTATCCAGCTAAGGTTTTCTTCAAATACTAAGCAAGTTTTTAGATAATAAATTAACAGAGAAAAATAACAGACCAACTGCTCCTAGAATGCCATTCTTTGCTAGTGTCCCGTTTAATTTATTAGTGATACAAAGTTTTATACCCAAGTTAAACGTTTAATACGTGAACATTGTCCGGCCATAAAAGGCCGACTAATCGTAAGAAACCCATTAACTATTGGGTCTTTATTTAGATGTAAAGGAAAAAAAAAGAGCCCTCTTTTGACTTCCAATGCTGTCTATTTATTTTCGTGTCCCAAATGTACTTTGGGAAATTATATCGGGGCCTCACGTAGGCTTCTTAAAGTCCCCATTGATTGCCACAGGGGGGTGAGTTATAGAACAGGTGTCCGGTTGTCTTCACCAGAATTCTCGAACATTCGAAAACATTCAAAGAAATGCAAATTTATTTAATTAGGAATAAAAACTAAAACCCTTTAAAATCAGTTACAACGGGCTTCTCAACAGCTTGCTGTTTTCGAATCGCTTTCAGTAAAAACAATAGTTCTAAAATTAAACAACCAAACTAACGCTACCCCATCTTTACCTGGCATAACTATAATTTACTTGGAACCTTTCCTTCTTCTGGTCCACTCATCTTCCTCCCTTCACTTGAGATGGTAATTTTCTTAGCATTGTAGTAGGTTTTCTGTGAATTTTAAATTTATGTTGGTTATTAGGATGAGTCTTTTTATTATGTTTTATGTGTATTAATCATTTTTACAGCCGTGATGATGGGGCTTGACCCCGAAACGTCGCTCAATAAAGCCTTGTTAAATTACCAGAGGACGTCTCCCTTGCTTCCTTGAGAATATATCTCGAATGACTCCACACACACACACACACACACACACACACACACATATATATATATATATATATATATATATATATATATATATATATATATATATATATATATATATATATATATATATATATATATATATATATATATATATATATATATATATATATATATATATATATATATATATATATATATATATATATATATATATATATATATATATATATATATATATATATATATATATGCAAATAAGCAGCGCTTCTAATTCAACTACTGCACGTAAACATTTCTATGAGATACACCGTCCGTACCTTTGAAGATAGGCTCATATTTAATGGGAATGGATGTTCACTGAGGTCTTACAAGGAAGAAGAGGGACTGAAAGGAACAGAACAGGAAGGAAAAATGATTATACAAGTCTTGATGCGAAGGAGCCAATATCGAATCTGCAAGAGTGAAACGAACCACAGCTGTAAAAGTCCGAGAATAAGAAACAGGGTACAAGTGGGGGGAGGGGCTTTGAAGGTGAACGGTCTTTCCCGAATAACCAGGGACAGTAAGATGCTTGGGACGTCTCATGTGAGAATGGCTGCCCTAAAAACCAAGTCGAGAAGATCTGATGTTTCTGAATAAATATTTGCCGTCACTGAGAGCCGATTCAATACTTGAGAGATAGATCCAGTTTGGACACTGAGGTTTGTATCAACATAAGGGATAATATCATCCATTCTGTTCAAATGCTCAAGTGAATGAAACAAGAAAAAAACAGAAGAAAGTTTACTGAAGATACTGAAGCCGTCAATAAGATCATTACATCAGTTTTACAAATAGACGCACCGACGGATATTACAGAAAGAATGATAGAAGGTTTTGCAAGATACGATGATGTAATATATCGATAAAAAAACTATTTTGAATTATTGGAAACTGGTAATAAAAAAATAATACTAATTTACTAGCAGTCAATTACACGAAAAACTCATACAAGCAGCTTGCTACTGTCGAGTCAGTCTTGATGTTGCTGTATATATATCCTATATTGGGTTTTTATTTTTGGAAAAAATTTTATTTATGACACTCTCTTCTAAAACTGCGAGAAGATGAAGGACGAAGTGAATACAATTCGACCAGCTGAACGCCAGTTAGTCTACACAGAGAGAAAAATGGGGGAGAAAATGAATCGGCTGCTATGAGGTTTTCAAATATATTTATTATAAACTTTAGGGAAACATGGAATTTTCATAATTACATCTATGTACATTTTTTATAAGCTTTTCGGAGGCAATGAATTTTAGATCCGAAGGAACTCAGAAATCAGTTCAGCAATTTTTCCCTTCTCTACTCTACACGTGTAGACAATGCCACACTCTGATATGGTTCTGAAAATTGCAATCCTTTGCAACATTAAGACGTTTTTCCTTAAATTAAAAGAACGGCTTAAACCAACAACAAACAACGGTCGCAGTCATAGTTACGTTCTAATTCCTTTGTCCAGTAACGCTCTAACGACTTACGCGCACACACACACACAATTATTAATACGTCAATTTAAACCACGTATACATTATAAGGGAAACTGTAAGCTTCAGGACACCATCACATATAATGAACGGGAAATGTATCTTTTAAACGATTCAACTCTACATTTTTTTCCTGATCAGTGGTTTTTCCTTTTGTTCTTTCAAATTGGCTGGTGGGCACCAGTTCAGAATTTTCTTTCTTTCTATATCAGGCACGTTCAAATGCCTTCACTTCTGGGTTTATCAAATTTCTACACAAACATTTTTCGCAAATATTTTCACGTGAAATTCATAGTTACTCTGTTTCATACCTACAGTGAATCTAAAATACAGGCGGTATCCAAATGATGGAGATACTCATTTATCCTCTTTTCCTCATGAGCATAAAACGTACCCTTGATTGAACAGGAAAGCTGAGTCACTGTTACTTATAATGAAGAACGAATAAGAAGAAGAAAAAAAACATTAAAAATTTTCATTAATGATATGTTTTGTATGATCTTGGAAGTGCAAATCGATTCCTCATAACCGAATTTGCTTTGTAGCCGAAACCTATTTTCTTTAACGATATATTTTGGTCCGCTTTGGTGAAAAAATTCAAATTAGATTTGCTTGGAGGAATATGTATATGATTGGTAAATACAATCATGTGTACAATATATCCTCAGTTCTTTTTATGCACAATGAATATCTACCTCCTTGATAATCGTAGCAACAGAGCTACTTGCAATCTGCTTATGAAGGCTAAATGATATATTCTTATAAATTCCTGACATAAAAATGGCAATGCCTATCCAATTATCAGTTACCAAAACTTTTTCTTTAGTTTTATATCCAGACAAATCCTGCCTTTCAAGGACTCAGCAGGAATGTACTTAACTTGAGTGCAAACGGGTTCTTTAAAGAAACTGATCACATTATAGGATACTTGGAGGTTCTTGGGTTATTAGAGCAAAGCTGTCCTTATTTCTTCGGTTTGCAATGAGGTGCAATCGAATTAAGATTTTAGCCCGTGTTCTACGGAGTCCTGTTCTGGCAGGACATAGTACACTCATGCTCAAAATACCAAATTACTTTACGGATTAACAGATTTGTTATTAAGCTTTGTATTCAAAGTTTTATAGATCTTTACACATGGGAGGCTTATAACGACTTTTGAAAGCATGAATGCAATCAATTCTGTAAAGTTGTTGGCTTCCAACGCCAACGACCACTGGTGTTGGAAAGCCAGTTTATACATAAAAGCAATTAACCTCTCATATATTAGGCATCCTTAGTCGACTACACATATATTGTAAATTAAAAGATTTAGTTTAACTCTATTTGAAATGTTATTGGATTTTTTGTGTGTGTGTGTGTTCTTATATAATAATATATATTACTTTTACGAATACTGCTTTGAATTCATTGCTCACCACGCTCACATTTATAGAATACCTGTTATAAAAATAATCTCGGATAATGTACTGAAGATTCCTCAGCTCATTTACTTGGTTGGATGTCGAGCCTGTATTTTTCTTCGATGCTTTTAACCTTATCATCCTGAGAGCGTTCTGTGGAAACAATCGTATGGGGAAATGATGGCCGACGCGTCCTCAGGTGTTCACTGCCATTTGAAAAAGCAAAAGAAATCGAGGTCAGAGTTCAGCAGTTATTTTGAGCAAGGCTCAGATATTTTGTGATTTGCATCTCTCAATTTTTCCACTTTTATATTCTGCACTGTTTTTGACTCATTTTAGCTTTATTATTAATCATACCAATTTTGAAAATAAAGATAATTCGAAAGATTTTGTTGAGCTTTGTAAAATTCTTCCAATATCAAATTGCTTTTAACACTAAATTCAGCATGAATAACCTGTGTAACCATACATTGCATGCCCACCTCTCCCCCTCACACAGTATGGTAATAATAGCCCTGGGGAACAATCACCCCAACTACTCAACTCGCCCCTGTCAACCCAGATGTATTGTCTATTTCTACGTTCTAAGGCGTCTGTGTTGCCGCCTTCAGTCTCTGTCTGTCCTGTGTGGCTATGTTGGAAGACAACATAAACATTTATCAATTAAAACAGAGTAGGCCTAATGAGGAGAACAAAATGCTCTGCACACTCACCATCCTCCGCAGCTCCTGAAGACTCCAAGTACCCAATTAATATCCATCACCATCATGAACGACTCTGCCGCCACCACTTTCACCACCGTCATCATGCAGTGCCACGCCGTGAACAGAGGCAGGGTCGTCAACGTTTTTATCGTCACTATAATTGGCTTCTTCACGGTACTAGGCCTAGCTGAGTGGTCATAGAAAAGAACCCGTGAAAAGCCACAATTATCAGGACTTCATGAAGGCCTGGGAACAGCCTCGTCACCCTCATTGCGAAGAGACATTGTCGCAGTAATATCACAACAGTTAGCCGTATCATTACCAGAAAAAAACATTTAAATAAGGGTAATCTTTACGAACTCTATATGACTCCCCACAACATGGACTCGCCGACATGCAGCCAATCAGAAAACGTCCTGCTCCCGCGTTCCGTTTTTATTGGCTGATTCCAACTCGCTCAACCTTAACGTGGATGTGCTATGTGGTTCTCACATTGTTTTCAGTGCCGTAATATTTATCAACACCATTCTTTTAGGGGTGTTGTGCAATCGTTGCACCTCACGTGTTGCACTTT
>NC_087202.1:126630920-126636312 GCF_015104395.2 Macrobrachium nipponense
TCTTTTGAACAAAATATGTTTAGTTTTCTGCTGACTTCCGTTGCAAAATTCAGTTATTTGAATGTTGGAAACTATCAACAGGGTGAGAGAGAATACTACAGTCCCTTCACCTATTTCATTGCATGACCTAATTTACAGTGCCTTCTCTGACCGTTCTAATGCATTCGTAGTTGGCGGAGACTGCAACAGCCTCTTTCCGTCACTATCTTGAACCTCTGCAAGTAACTGTTGTCTCCTTCTCTCGTTTTGTATTCATCAGTTAATCACTTTGACGTACATCTTGTACCCCCTCACTTATATCTAGCTGATTCTACTCTTTGCTAATCCACATGGTTCCATTCCCAGTATTCCTGTGGCTTTTGTTATACTGTCAATATAGATTTTGACCTTTTTCCATGACCAAGGAAGAGAGAAATGAACGAATTAGCATAGAAACATTTTCTTACGAAACTCTTTGCGACTATCCTGTAGTAAATGATATGTTTTAATGATATCTATTAGTCTGGTCAATGTTTTTGTTTTCGTAATTATGAGTTGAATGTCTTGGAGAGATCAAATAAATGGCTTGGCATAGTAGAACTGCAGAAATAACAAATACAGAATACATATTGCCCATACCTGTCAGTAGAGCTTCCTCTATCTCTACGTTGAAAGTAAAGAGGGTTTGTTTTGCCTACCATCTGGAGGAAGTTGAAACTAAAGGTGACGGACTCATCAATAACCCAGTCTACCTTTAGATGCTGGTGTTTTGAGAAGGCAAAAACAATTACAAATCAATAAGAGTAACTTGAACTTCGTCTTCACAAGGAATTTCGTAGGACTCGGAAGGGGGTTCCCCAGCTCTCTCATGACACCAGAGAGTGACTTCACATCTCGAGCAAATGCCAGCTGTGTATGCTTTTTCTGCTCATGGTGCTCAGATTCAGTCTTCTTTTTTCTTGTCTCTGCTGTGGCTTGGATCTCTGAAATCATTCTTGCCATCTCAGGACTGGACACCATCCAGCACCACAGTACTGCAGGATTCCCGGTCAGGCCAACTTATCCACTGTTGCCTTTCACTGATGCGTTATTCTGCTTATGTGCCTGATCAATGGCCAAAGCAGAGAATGCATGTGTTGTCTTTTTCACTGTGAATTTCCCCATCTATGATCTTTGTGAACAGATCTGGATGCTTGTCTTCAAGCGCCAGCATGTCACGCAAGTGAACTGGAATCCACCTTGTGTAATTTGTGCGCCCTAGGGCAAAGAACCAAGGCACAACCTTCGTCAAGCAATCAGTGTAGAGCTTGCAGTTACCTTCGCGTAGCAATCTCACGTAGATCATGATTTCCAGTTCCAGCTGCAGGATAATCAACCAGAACTTTAACAGGGAACTTGTATCAGCTCAGCTAGTACACCAGTCCCTTACTGACATTGGAACCTGTTCCTCATCCAACCCGTCACAGTGTTGGGTATAACCTTCCTGCTGAAGGAGATACAGAACACTAGTAGTGATCTGCTGAGCCCATCAAGTGCACGCCACATAGGTGGCTTTGATGAAGAAGCTGGCTGTTCCAGACGTAGCAACTCCTGCCTGGACCAGGGCTTCCATCCATCCACTGCAGTCAAGAAGTTTGCCTAGAATGTTGATTGACACCTTTTCGATGCTGAATCCACCTAAATGATTTGAAAATAATCTTCTCCATGTGTTTGAGGCCAACTCCATTAGATCTGTTTGACCATTGTGTACAATGGTTGATCCACGGTGAGGCCCGGGATCTGACCAGGATTCAGGATATCTACTGGTGTACTTCTTTGGGACATCTGTAATGTAGCTCACAGGAGGGTTTCTGGGCTCGAAATAGCTGGGTTTTGTTGTACTTGTGTCTAAAAGAATCATGCCACTTGGCTCTGTGGTCAGAGAATGTTGCTTGAATGCCCTCACTATCATCAAGTTTGAGGAGATTTCTAGTCTTGCTGAAGGCGAAGAGATTGTCTGCAAGAGTCTGGTACCCAGAACAACTGGTGATACGCTTTGATTCAGCTGGTCCTAATCTCTCAGAGACATGGGAGATGTGTACCAGATAAGCATGGCTTTTGGGGTCCAACTCCATAAAAAGCTTAGCCATTGTCAGTAGGTCAGAATACAGTTACGATACAGCCCCCAGACTAAACCACCACCTTGACCTGAAAGCAGAATTAAGATATGCACCAAGTCTCACCTCTAATACACAATATATATGTCACTGGTGGCCACTTATTAAATGGTTGCCACATCTACCATGGGGCAAATATGAGATGTCCCAATACCCAGAAATATTCCTAAGGGTGTCATAACTGTGGGCTAAATGCCATGCTTTTATCATCAAACCCACAATTCTGTCAAAATATGTCACATATCTGCTGTTCCTATACTTTTATGCTTTTAAACAACAGGTTTCTACCAGGAAACTTAGGTATGACAGTTGTTTGTTTTACTGTTAGAGAGCAATATCATTTAGTCAGCATAATTTGTTGTCATTAATGTCATTGTTATCACTGTAAGACCTAAAACAAACAATTTTTTATTCAAAGCAATACAACATCTATTTAGGGCGATGAAATATTTCCCTAAGGTTTTTTCTTATATTGAAATATGGTCATTCTTGTTCACTTTTCAATTTATTTTGTACATTACGATAGATAATACTAATTTTGATTCAATATCTTTCAATGATCTTTTCTACTAGATCAACATTCAAGGTCCTTTAGGGAAAAAAGTTAATGCCAAGTGTCTTACTTTTCGAGCAGTAAGGTTTAGTCGGGCCAGGCTCTTTCCAGAGAACCTTACACAGGACTTATGGCTCTCTTCGTCAATGTTAAGTGTAACCGCTTAATAGTTGGACTCCATTTTGCGGAGTCAATGGTTACTACCTCTTTTCCATAAGACAACTGCAATATAAAGACGATATTGTTCCTTCCGGAATAAGACTCATTAAGAATGACTTGCATAACACAGGATTTAATCTAAGGGCTGAAATGCCTTATCCGCCATCTTTAATTAAAATAAACAAGCTCATTAAAAAGTCGTCAGCTTTTACAAGTTTAATCTGAAAAGAGAATAAAATAAATTGGGATTGGGATCTAAGATCTGGAAGATGAAATTCTTTTCCTCTTCGTTCTGCCAAAAGGAAATGAAAAACGAAAATATTAATAATCCGTATGCTTACGTTTATGTATGTGGGTCTGCTAGTGATTTCATATACATATGTATATATATATATATATATATATATATATATATATATATATATATTATATATATATATGCATGTATAAAAAAAAAATATATATACTATATATATATATATATATATATATATATTATATATATATATATATATATATATATATATGTATATACATATATATATATACTATATATTTATATATATATATATATATATATATATATATATATATATATATATATATATTATATATATTATATATATATATATATATATATATATATATATATATATATATATACATATATATATATATATATATATATACTATATATATATATATATATATATATATATGAATATATATATTTATACATAGATATATATTATATATATATATATATATATATATATATATATATATTATATATATATATATATATATATATATATATATTACATGTATTCAATTTAATGTATTTATACGTATATATATATATATATATATATATATATATATATATATATATATATATATATATAAATATAATAAAAACTCATAAAAGTTAGACGCAACAGCACACATACACGAAAAAGAAGAGGAATATGGGGACATGAATTTTGGAATTAGGATCAAATCCAAACGTCCGATATGAATTGGCGTTGCTAAGAAGACCATGAAATGGAACTGGAAAGGCGTGAAGGCATATTAAGGGAAATGCTCGTTCCTGCGCAAGGAGAGAAGTCACATTTATATATATATATATATATATATATATATATATATATATATATATATATATATATATATATATATATATATATATATTTATAATATACATACACGAGATGTATGTTTTTAGCCCTCATTTTTAAGAAATCTTAAAATAGAATGTAAGCACACCTTTTTTTCTTCGTAATGAGACCACCCAAGTCCGCACGCGGAAGCAGCGCATTTGCCCCACTCCCTAGTAATTAAAGATTGGCCACAGCAATATTCTCCTACTTCTCTCCTTCCCTAAACTCTGCCTCTCCTAAAAACTAAACAGACACCCCATTGTCACCCTTTTCCCACACTTGCGTGCTGTCGTTCAAATTTCGATTCCAGGGAAAACTGTCAATGACTTGGAGAAGATGCGACAAACAAAGAACAAAGGAAGGAAGGGAGAAAATAAGAAACAGCTGGAGAAGCGAGTCGAGGCCATTCTCATAACAGACGCAGTCCTGTTCACACCGGGACATTTGGTCGCTCACGGCTACGCCCTTTATAACTTGTTCAGGTCTCTTCCTTAAGTCCAGCGCTACTTGAAGACTTCGATAGTCAAAGGAGAAGGTACAGTTTGGTTTTGAAATTTGTTTCGATGGACAATTCTTTTCCTTCCTGAAGTACTGTCTGCTCTCATATACATAACTCAAATTCCCCATTGCATCTCGTTAAAGAATAAAGTGAAGAGGAAAATATTTGTGACTTGCTATTTCGTGACAGTGTTAAATTACTTTTCCTCTCTGCCTTTCGCAATTCACTGACACATAAATCGCGTTTACATCGAGAATTACAACGCATCCTTAATTTGCAGAATTAGGAGAACGCAAGAAGTTGTGTACCTCACACATGTTCCACGGTGCTATTATCTATTATTTTATGTTTGGTGATAATTGAAACAAGTATTATTTCTTAAACATTTAACACCTTTTAATGAGGTGTTAATTATATTTCACACCTTTTAATGAGGTGTTAATTACTTTTCACACCTTTAGGTGTGAAAATTGACCATAAAGGTGTGAATATAACAAATAGGTGTGAAATTTCACACGTTTCCTACGGTCGTGTCGGCGCCACGCAAAACTCTACGGAGATAAAAAAAAAAACCTTGATTTCAAAACCCCTGATCCCATAGTACCTCATAGTCTACAGAGGTAAAAAACCCTGATTTCAACCCTGACCCCAAATTTCCTCATAGTCTAGGGAGGTAAAAAAGCCCTGATTTCAACCTCACCCCAAATTAATTCAACTAGCCCCCGATGATGTTATAAAACTTGAAAATCATAGGTTCTAACATGTCCCCCGAAATCACTCCTAAACGCAAATTTTTTAAGCCAATAGGTACACTGAAAATTAACTTAACAAAACCCATTTCAGTCTTAATCATTTATGATATGTGTATATAGATGCATAATATTCC
>NC_087202.1:126641812-126674312 GCF_015104395.2 Macrobrachium nipponense
TTGTTTTTGCCTTCTCAAAACACCAGCATCTAAAGGTAGACTGGGTTATTGATGAGTCCGTCACCTTTAGTTTCAAGTTCCTCCAGATGGTAGGCAAAACAAAACCTCTTTACTTTCTGAACAAAAATTTCAACGTAGAGATAGAGGAAGCTCTACTGACAGGTATGGGCAATATGTATTCTGTATTTGTTATTTCTGCAGTTCTACTATGCCAAGCCATTTATTTGATCTCTCCAAGACATTCAACTCATAATTACGAAAATAAAAACATTAACCAGACTAATAGATATCATTAAAACATCATTCACTACAGGATAGTCGCAAAGAGTTTCGTAAGAAAATGTTCCTATGCTAATTCGTTCATTTCTCTCTTCCTTGGTCATGGAAAAAGGTCAAAATCTATATTGACAGTATAACAAAAGCCACAGGAATACTGGGAATGGAACCATGTGGATTAGCAAAGAGTAGAATCAGCTAGATATAAGTGAGGGGGTACAAGATGTACGTCAAAGTGATTAACTGATGAATACAAAACGAGAGAAGGAGACAACAGTTACTTGCAGAGGTTCAAGATAGTGATGGAAAGAGGCTGTTGCAGTCTCCGCCAACTACGAATGCATTAGAACGGTCAGAAAAGGCACTATAAATCAGGTCATGCAATGAAATAGGTGAAGGGCCTGTAGTATTCTCTCTCACCCTGTTGATAGTTGCCAACATTCAAATAACTGAATTTTGAAACGGAAGTCAGCAGAAAACTAAACATATTTTGTTCAAAAGACTTGTAGTTTTAAAACAGAAGGATTTGTTTGCTTAATGCTACTGAGAAGGTTAATGGGATCTAATCATGGTAGAAGTATAACATGGTATGACAGATCTATAGAATTTAAGCTATTAGCCCTGGTGCTGGGACAATGTGCAGTGATTGAGCTATCTACCCGAAAGTGAATTTCCATCGTGGGAAATTGATTGACTCGTGTCTACTAAACACAACGCCGGAACGAAACGTCTTAGGCGGTTTTTATTATAATAATATTGGCCTTCTCTTAATTACAGCCTTAAAAAAAAATCTAAGACAGCGACTCCTCCAGTTGCCTAAGAATAATGATATTGGTAAGAAACATTTGACATGAATTGGAAAACGAATTCTTTTCTTGTTGTAAGCTTTTATCTTGGGCTAAGTTATTAATATATTATCATCATATTTTTCACTGAAGGGAAAGAAACGTCATGAGTAGAAGCAATTTTTTTTTTTTCCACTCACTTTTCAAAATAGTTTCTATTGCCGAATTCATGAATGAAATTATCAGCAAAGATGAGCCATCATGAAAATGAAACTGAAAGAAGATTCCACAATGAAGATTCCACAACGTCTTACAAATAGGCTCCCAGGGTGTAGAGAATATTTTTCTTTTCTTTTGACTTAAAGGTCAATAGCAGTTATCTGGAAACTCTTATCATAGGCTTTATTTACATGTTCAGTGAAATAAAACTGGAGATATTATGTATTGAAAAGCGGCAACTAAATCCTCCCCACCACACCCCCGTTTTTTATCTAAATGATTAAAAGATCGCCAATGAATGGCAGGAACACTCTAGGGATTGCCTATACTAGAAATCTACAGAGTCTGAGCACATTCCTTTCCCCCACATCCCACGTTCATTCAATCGATAAATATATGTGTGTGTTGTTTTGAGTGGTTTCAACATCTAGATACCCTTCTACTTCTATGACTTAGCAAAGCCAGCAACTTCAAATTTTCTGAGTCGGGTCAGGACAGTATTTAATTACACCCGCTATTTATTCAGCAACAGGACCAGCAGCTTTACGTCACTTCCGAACCACATCGGGAGTGAACTATCACCAGAAATACACATCTCTAACCTCTCAGTGGAATACCCGAGAATCGAACCCGCGGTCATCGAGGTGGCACGCCAACACCATACCTACCAGGCCACTGAGGCGCTATTTCATACTTATTGATTGAATACGCTATTCAATATCACAGTGTTCATGCGTCACTTTTATTTTCTTAAAGCCTTTGTATCTTTTAGTTGGGAAAACTTTATGGAGAGGTACTTAGGCATTTGAAGTTCGACTAAAGCAATGTCCACCGGTTTGGGTTTGAGAATAACCAGGACAAGTCTGTTTGGATCTTCTGAAGGTCTTTCGACGCTGTCTTTACTATTGACCTACTACGTGTCTGCATACCTATTACTTGTAAGTTGTCGGATGGACTTCGTCTGAAGCATATTTTTAGAAATTACATTTGTATATCAAGTTTAGTTCCTACATATTGAGAAGGGGGACAACGTCCCACTCCACTAGATTTAGTCATGTAGCTCCACTAAGTAGTAAGTCTGGAGTTTAAAGCATTGAAAATGAGACGACTTATATAAGAGACCATTACTGAACTACCAAAAACCCTCCTAAAATTTTATTAGTATAGCGTATACTACGTTCACCTTACAAGAAAGTAACGGTGGTGATGTATGATAATTAGGAATAAATCCGATTTTTACGTAGATTATTGTTATCCTAATTTTTGTAATGTGTATTTTCTAAAGCTCGTACTATCAATATTATTCTCATAATAACACTTTGTCATTACAGTGCTGCTTGTTTTTTTTTTTCAATGAATCTACTGGACAAAATAGATGAAAACTGTCTTCGAGTACCTCCAGCCAATCAAGTTCTTCGTAACAAAACAAAATAGTCTCAGAGAAATTGGAAACGCCCAATGCAGTGTTACCATAACAGTCCCAGTTCGGCTTACCAATAGCCTTACGTTGTGTATCGAAATTCTTGGAGGGAACTGTACTGTCGGCCAAAAAACTCGTGGCAGAGTTTCATAATTTTTCGTTCACCTGCCTGACGCACGATTCATGCCTTATTTATCTATTTTTCTTTTCAAAGATGGAAGAAATCATGTGTAATGACGTTAAAAACAGTCACTGATATCTTTAGAACATTATGTTATGTTATTGTGTAAACTATTTTCCATATAGCAAAATTGACGTGAACGAAACGAAGTGATAAAAAACGTCATATCACAACCATAGATATACATTACCAAATAGATAGGAGGCACCTATCACTAGTAGTATCACATAAACATAGTCCTTAAAATGATCATTTCAATATTAAGTTGAAGGTAGTTGAACTATTCCATTTGTTAAATTTTACAGAAAACATTGGAATCTCACAAAATGCTATCAAATTTAAAAAAAAAAAAAAGAAAAAAAAAAAAGAAAAAAAAAACGATATCTTAACAATGTGAACCAGGCGACCTCACTCTATTGCTTTTGATGTTATGTGCACGGGTATCTAATGTCAATGTGTCATTTATCGGTCTAAGAAACATCATTCGATGAGCGAGAGAATTATTGCACTGCATTCGGTGCAAGTTTCTGTTGGAGAGATATCAAGAAAGCTTAATAAACCGGAGAGAATCATACATAGATGAATAAAATTGTTTAAAGAACGGCAAAGTTTAGAACATGGGCCTAGAGGTGGAATACCTCGAAGCACCACATGAGAGCAAGACAATACAGTAGTGAAAATGTTGCTGAGCAACATTCATTTGTGAACTTTGAATTCTAGTGCCTCGTCACGACATTGCTGAACCAGGAATCATAACTAGCTCTACGCTTATGACTGGTGTCTGATGAATACTTTAGATGGAGAGGAAGAGATTTTTAAATCTACACTTGAAGTCTTTAATAGTTGTCTAATGAATAAGCAACTTATCTTTGATGGATGAGAGATTTCAGTTAGGGCTTACTCTTTTTGTTTTGTTTTTTATCGGTGGCCAGTGAATACCACGGATAGGGAGGGAAACGGTTTCAATGATGCATGCATGCTTTTTTTTTTTTTCTTCAAAACCTAAAGAATACATTTTATTGGGAGATACTTTATTAACATCGGCCTAATCCTTCCATCACTCCTATACGCCACCTCCGCTCTCTTCTACATCTCAGGCGACTAGAACACTAGATCCGACTTCTCACTGCGAACTCCACCTTGTGAAACCATCACTAATGATAACGGTTATTTTAAAAGTCCCCGCACCGACAACGGACGCCTTAAAATACATGTTTATAAAATATTTTCTGTTCAAAGAAACTTTATCTTTCATTCCACAAAATATGTGCATACACTCGTGTTACACCCTGTAGCCGTCAAAGAGCAACCCTTGATTAAAGCAGAAGGTTTTTTTTGGGAAAAAAAAAAAAAAAACATGAAATAGACTTAAACGAGAACCTCACCTCCTTATTTCTTATCCTTTCAGCTACTTATAATATGCTTATGTTAGTAGGTCTAATAGTTCTACATGTAAACTAATTTGAATTAATTTCTATTTAAAAGAAATTAATAGCTACAGAAAGATCATCGTAGGAAAGCTTTAAGGAAAGTAAGCCTTTCTTAATGTGTTCGTCAGTTTTGACTCCCACAGCTTTCCAAGGTGTCCAAATGAAACAGGATGATATGCAAGGAATTCGATAAAAAATAAGACTGAATTATATTCGTTTGATTTTTTTATGATTGCTTTTTGACTTTGAAATAGCTAGGTCTGAGTTATTTATGTTAAGCAAGTATTAAAAGGATAAGAAGAAAGGTGAACACGGCTAATAAAACAAGAATAACGGGAATAGTCAAATAAAGCAGATTAATATATATATATATATATATATATATATATATATATATATATATATATATATTGTCGATTTAAATATTCATTAATTATTACGTATCCGAGAGAGTATGCTGCTGAAAATAGACCTAGGTTTATCATGTGGGAAAATCATAAGTCAATTTAGGCCCACTAAACGTGTCATGCAAATTATTTTCATTGGTCAAAGGACAAAATTAGTTTAACTAAACATCGTTTTCAAAGAATGTTAACGCCTTGATGTATTATTATCGGCTGTAGGAGACGAAATGACAACACCCCAGTGCAGTACGATATGTTGAGTCAAGACTCGAGCGGCAGCAAAGCCAACTTCAAAATCTTAGGAATGCTGTCACGAAGCTAGTGTTGAAAATAAAATTAGAAATCGTGGACCCATCGGTATAATTTTCCTTACTTTGCAGAATAATTATCTTTAATACGTTGAATAAGTCTACTCAGTTCTAATGTCATTTATTTCATGTATAGCACCTTTGAAAGGAAATTTGATTTATTGTTAAGTAAATATTCTGGCACCTGCATATGGCAATATTTCCATAACGAACAATGAATTAAGAAACTACGCCATAATATGTATATATATATATATATATATATACTATATATATATATATATATATATATATATATATATAGAGAGAGAGAGAGAGAGAGAGAGAGAGAGAGAGATTTATCAACCATTATTTGTTGCATAAGGCTTGGATAATATAAGTTCCAGACTAGGAAAGGGGGAATTGAAGAGTAAAATTATTTCACAACAAAAAAAAGCTAATATCTTTTATTGTAAGAGTGAGATCAAAGGTCTTAAATGTAGGACGGAAATAACGATGAAATGTTTCGAGATAAAACTCAGGATATTAATTAGAGACAAAAGTACATCTGTAAAAGACAGATGCTTTATAAGACGGAAGTGAATAATATATATATATATATATATATATTATATATATACTATATATATATGTGTGTGTGTGTGTGTGTGTGTGTGTGTGTGTGTGGTGTGTGTGTGTGTGTGTGTGTATACATTCATCATTCATCTGTTTTCCCAAAAAGTGCTGGGCCCAGAGAAAGGCAACTCAAAGATCATAGCATCGTTTATGCTCTAATGATGAATCATGGAACGCGCATGCGCACATAATTGCTTGCCTTCTATCGACATACTCCCAGCCCAAGCAAAGAGACGCGATGTCAGCCCGAAGTTGAAAGGATGAAGTCAGAAACAGCTTCTATTTGAAAGTCACGAAGGTGTATTGCCGCATCAGGATCCCAGATTCTTTTTCTCATGACGTCACTCAGTTGTTCATGACGTCAGGCATATTTTTGATATTTCAATTCTTCCAGCATCAGGTGTGAGCCTTCTTGTCTACGTAAGTTTCCATCCTAAAGGACATATCATTATATTCATGATTTCCTCATCGACGTTTTCCACCTCTACAGAGAAACATTCAGTGTGGCTCAGTACTGGAAGATGAGACTCAAAGAAGGTCTTGAAGGTCATAGTTCCCAAATAAGGACGTATTGAAATGACAATAAAGAGAGAAAGAGAGACATATTCTCATCCTCTTTATAACATTTCAGCATGGCTCTAGTCAACTTGAATTTTAAATACACACACACACACACACACACACACACACACACACACACACACATATATATATATATATATATATATATATATATATGTATTATACACCTTTACATATAGACGCGCCGCTAGGAGTCCGTACGGATCCTAACATGTGTGGACGGTTGATGCCATATGTTTGCGAAGGCATAAATTATTTGCAGACAAATGTAGGAGACGTCGGTTTATCATTCTTTTAATCGGTGTGTTACGAGCGAAAACACAGGGTTGTATCAGTACAGAATATAGGAATGACTCATTCTATTTGTCAGCACACAATATAAGAGTAACTTAATAAATCTCTTCTGTTCTTACCTCTGGGAAACAGAAAACTATCACGTATAGGAGAGGGTCTGGTTTTTCCCGTAGAACAAGGTGGAGGAAGAATGTTTTTGCGCTTCATGTAGATTCATTCCCTCCATCCGCAATCCGGTTGTTAATTAAATGCAATGTATAAATTAGCTACTGTCTGTAACTGCTCATCTGTATTCAGAATAAATACACCACAATAACTGACGCAGCAGATACAAATTGGATACATTGAAAAGCTTCGAAGGGTCGCGTCGTTGGAATTCCTCCGGTAGTCCTGCTGCTGTCAGTAATCCTGCACAGTTGGCCTTTTGGGAAAGTCTTCTGGGCAGCGTCATGAATGTTGATGTGAAGGAAGTCTGTCTCATATCGGTTATGGCTACTTTTATTTTAAAATAAAATCTACTGAGCCTAGAGGGTTGCAATTTAGCATTTTTGATGATTAGACGGTACCTGGATCAACATACTAATTGGCAGCCCTCTACCTTCGGTAGTTTTTAAGATCCGAGGGCGGACAGAAAAAGTGTGGACGGGCAGTCAAATCCGACACAATTGATTTCTTTTACAGAAAAAGAAGACTTATTTCACTCATTTGTCATTCCTTCCTATATAGGTTAAATTTCGTAAATAGGCATGCCTTTCCAAAACTATTCATATATACATACGTTCTTACATAGATACAGAGAGAGAGAGCGAGAGATTTCGTAGAGCAGAGCATAGCTTGTTCACGATACTTACTTACCTCAGTATCCTTCAGAGCCAGACATTATTTTTGCTCTGTTCAAGACTACTTGTTCAACCAGAGTAATTTGAGAAGAAAGGGGGAAAACGCATTGATGCAAGGGTACTGTTTATCCATCGGATCCTAAATACATTCGAAGAGAAAAGAATGACTGAAAATGAGCTTCCAAAGGTGTAGTATATGTAGTACAAGAGAGCACAAATACCGAGAATTCTTTCTTTTAGTCTTTGAGTGTGGCGACTGGGTGTTACACCAACGAGACTTCGGCAAAACCTACTTTTTATCAGTATGATTGGGAAAATGATGGAAGGAGAGAGAGAAAGGGGCTGGGGAGGGAGTGATGGGAATAGGTGAAAATGTGGGCTTGAATCCGTTATCACCTAAAGGGGTTCGTAAGGATAATATTCCAACCCTCCTATGCCATGGAACTGCTAGTCTAATTTTATTATACTTCTGTCAAGCAAAGGGGCACATTCGGACAATTAGCGCAGAGGACCGTGAAAAGAGGGAGTTCGAGGGGTTGGACAGTAAGATAGAGAGAGCAATAAAATAATGAGTTACGAAAACCCTTCAGTAATGACTAAAGTGCAACACATGAGGTGCAACGATTGCACATCACCCCTAAAAGAATGGTGTTGATAAATATTACGGCACTGAAAACAATGTGAGAACCACCACGTAGCACATCCACGTTAAGGTTGGGCGAGTTGGAATCAGCCAATAAAAACGGAGCGCGGGAGCAGGACGTTTTCTGATTGGCTGCATGTCGGCGAGTCCATGTTGTGGGGAGTCATATAGAGTTCGTAAAGATTACCCTTATTTAAATGTTTTTTTCTGGTAATAATACGGCTAACTGTTGTGATATTACTGCGACAATGTCTCTTCGCAATGAGGGTGACGAGGCTGTTCCCAGGCCTTCATGAAGTCCTGATAATTGTGGCTTTTCACGGGTTCTTTTCTATGACCATTCAGCTAGGCCTAGTACCGTGAAGAAGCCAATTTTAGTGACGATAAAAACGTTGACGACCCTGCCTCTGTTCACGGCGTGGCACTGCATGATGACGGTGGTGAAAGTGGTGGCGGCAGAGTCGTTCATGATGGTGATGGATAATAATTGGTTACTTGGAGTCTTCAGGAGCTGCGGAGGATGGTGAGTGCGCCGAGCATTTTGTTCTCCTCATTAGGCCTACTCTGTTTTAATTGATAAATGTTTATGTTGTCATCCAACATAGCCACACAGGACAGACAGAGACTGAGGGCGACAACACAGACGCCTTAGAACGTAGAAATAGACAAAACATCTGGGTTGACAGGGGCGAGTTGAGTAGTTGGGGTGATTGTTCCCCAGGGCTATTATTACCATACTGTGTGAGGGGCAGGGGTGGGGGTGTAATGTATGGTTACACAGGTTATTCATGCTGACTTTAGTGTTAAAAGCAATTTGATATTGGAAGACTTTTACAAAGCTCAACAAAATCTTCGAATGATCTTTATTTTCAAAATTGGTATGATTAATAATAAAGCTAAAGTGAGTCAAAAACAGTGCAGAATATAAAAGTGGAAAAATTGAGAGATGCTAATCACAAAATATCTGAGCCTTGTTCAAAATAACTGCTGAACTCTGACCTCGATTTCTTTTGCTTTTTCAAATGGCAGTGGACACCTGAGGACGCGTCGGCCCTCATTTCCCCATACGATTGTTTCCACAGAACGCTCTCAGGATTATAAGGTTAAAAGAATCGAAGAAAAATGCAGGCTCGACATCCAACCAAGTAAATGAGCTAAGGAATCTTCAGTACATTATCCGAGATCATTTTTATAACAGGTATTCTATAAATGTGAGCGTGGTGAGCAATGAATTCAAAGCAGTATTCGTAAAAGTAATATATATATTATATAAGAACACACACACACACACACACAAAATCCAATAACATTTCAAATAGAGTTAAACTAAATCTTTTAATTTACAATATATGTGTAGTCGACTAAGGATACCTAATATATGAGAGGTTAATTGCTTTTATGTATAAACTGGCTTTCCAACACCAGTGGTCGTTGGCGTTGGAAGCCAACAACTTTACAGAGTTGATTGCATTCATGCTTTAAAAAGTCTTTACAAGCCTCCCATGTGTAAAGATCTATAAAACTTTGAATACAAAGCTTAATAACAAATCTGTTAATCCGTAATGTAATTTGGTATTTTGTGCATGAGTGTATTATGTCCTGCCAGACCAGGACTCCGTAGAAAACGGGCTAAAATCTTTATTCGATTGCACCTCATTGCAAACCGAAGAAACAAGGACAGCTTTGCTCTAATAACCCAAGAACCTCTAAGTATCCTATAATGTGATCAGTTTCTTTAAAGAACCCGTTTGCACTCAAGTTAAGTACATTCCTGCGCAGAGTGGAAAGGTCCTTTCTTCATGCTGAGTCCTTGAAAGGCAGGATTTGTCTGGATATAAAACTAAAGCAAAAGTTCTGGTAACTGATAATTGGATAGGCATTGCCCTTTTTATGTCAGGAATAAGAATATATCATTTAGCCTTCATAAGCAAATTGCAAGTAGCTCTGTTGCCACGATCATCAAAGAGGTAGATATTCATGGTGCACAAAAAGAACTGAGGATATATTGCACACATGATTATATTTACCAATCATATATATATGTATTCCTCCAAGCAAATCTAATTTGAATTTTTTCACCAAAGCGGACCAAAATATATCGTTAAAGAAAATAGGTTTCTGCTACATAGCAAATTCGGTTATGAGGAATCGATTCGCACCTCCAAGATCATAGAAAACATATCATTAAGGAAAGTTTCCAATGTTTTTTTTCTTCTTCTTCTTCGTTCTTCATTATTAGTAACAGTGACTCAGCTTTCCTGTTCAATCAAGGGAATGTTTTATGCTCAACAGAAAAAGAGGATAAATGAGTATCTTCGTCATTTGGATACCGCTTGTATTTTAGATTCACTGTAGGTATAAAACAGAGTAACTATGAATTTCATGTGAAAATATTTGCGAAAAATGTTTGTGTAGAAATCTGATAAACCCAGAAGTGAAGGGTATTTGAACGTGCCTGATATAGAAAGAAAAGAAAATTCTGAAAAGGTTCCCACTGACCAATTTGAAAGAACAAAAGGAAAAACCACTGATCAGGGAAAAAAATGAAGAGTTGAACCGTTTAAAAGAAACATTTCCGGTTCATTATATGTGATGGTGTTCTGAAGCTTACAGTTTCCCTTATAATGTATACGTGGTTTACATTGACGTATTAATAATTGTGTGTGTGTGTGTGTGTGTGTGCGTGTGCGCGCGCGCGCGTAAGTCGTTAGAGCGTTACTGGACAAAGTAATTAGAGCGTAACTATGACTGCGACCGTTGTTTGTTGTTTGCTTTAGCCGACTTCTTTTAAGGAAAACGTCTTAAATGTTGCAAAGGATTCCAATTTTCAGAACCATATCAGTGTGTGCATTGTCTACACGTGTAGAGTAGAGAAGGGAAAAATTGCTGAGCTGATTTCTGAGTTGCTTCGGATCTAAAATTCATTGCCTCCGAAAAGCTTAAAAAAAATGTACATAGATATAATTATGAAAATTCCATGTTTCCCAAAAGTTTATGAAAAATATATTTGAAAACCTCATAGCAGCCGATTCATTTGCTCCCCCGTTTTTCTCTCTGTGTAGACTAACTGGCGTTCAGCTGATCGAATTGTATCCACTTCGTCCTTCATCTTCTCGCAGTTTTAGAAGAGAGTATCATAAATAAAAAAATTTTCCAAGAATAAAAACCCAATATAGGATATATATACAGCAACATCAAGACTTACTCGACAGTAGCAAGCTGCTTGTATGAGTTTTTCGTGTAATTGACTGCTAGTAAATCCGTATTATTTTTTATTACCAGTTTCCAATAATTCAAAATAGTTTTTATCGATATATTACATCATCGTATCTTGCAAAACCTTCTATCATTCTTTCTGTAATATCCGTCGGTGCGTCTATTTGTAAAACTGATGTAATGATCTTATTGACGGCTTCAGTATCTTCAGTAAACTTTCTTCTGTTTTTTCTTTTTCATTCACTTGAGCATTTGAACAGAATGGATGATATTATCCCTCATGTTGATACAAACCTCAGTGTCCAAACTGGATCTATCTCTCAAGTATTGAATTGGCTCTCAGTGTCGGCAAATATTTATTCAGAAACATCAGATCTTCTCGACTTGGTTTTTAGGGCAGCCATTCTCACATGAGACGTCCCAAGCATCTTACTGTCACTGGTTATTCGGGAAAGACCGTTCACCTTCAAAGCCCCTCGAACTTTTGCTACCCTGGTTCCTATCCACGGACTTTTACTGCTGTGGTTCGTTTCATGCTTGCAGTTTCGATTTTGGCTCCTTCCCATCAAGACTTGTATAATCATTTTTCCTTCCTGTTCTATTCCTTTCAGTCCCTCTTCTTCCTTGTAAGACCTCAGTGAACATCCATTCTCATTAAATATGAGCCAGTCTTCAAAGGTACGGACGGTGTATCTCATAGAAATTTGTACGTGCAGTAGTTGAATTAGAAGCGCTGCTTATGTGCATATATTTATATATATATATATATATATAATATATATATAATATATACTATATATATATATATATATATATATGTGTGTGTGTGTGTGTGTGTGTGTGTGTGTGTGTGTGTGTGTGTGTGTGTGTGTGTGTGTGGAGTCATTCGAGATATATTCTCAAGGAAGCAGGGAGACGTCTTCTGGTAATTTAACAAGGCTTTATTGAGCGACGTTTCGGGGTCAAGCCCCATCATCACGGCTGTAAAAATGATTAATACACATAAAACATAATAAAAAGACTCATCCTAATAACCAACATAAATTTAAAATTCACAGAAAACCTACTACAATGCTAAGAAAATTACCATCTCAAGTGAAGGGAGGAAGATGAGTGACCAGAAGAAGAAGGAAAGGTTCCAAGTAAATATAGTTATGCCAGGTAAAGAGGGGTAGCGTTAGTTTGGTTGTTTGATTTTAGAACTATTGTTTTTACTGAAAGCGATTCGAAAACAGCAAGCTGCTGAGAAGCCCTTGTAATGATTTTAAAGTGTTTTTATTCTATATTAAATTTGCATTTCTTTGAATGTTCTCGAATGTTCGAGAATTCTGGTGAAGACAACCGGACACCTGTTCTATAACTCACCCCCCTGTGGCAATCAATGGGGACTTTAAGAAGCCTACGTGAGGCCCCGATATAATTTCCCAAAGTACATTTGGGACACGAAAATAAATAGACAGCATTGGAAGTCAAAAGAGGGCTCTTTTTTTCCTTTACATCTAAATAAAGACCCAATAGTTAATGGGTTTCTTACGATTAGTCGGCCTTTTATGGCCGGACAATGTTCACGTATTAAACGTTTAACTTGGGTATAAAACGTTGTATCACTAATAAACGGGACGCTAGCAAAGAATGGCATTCTAGGAGCAGTTGGTCTGTTATTTTTCTCTGTTAATTTATTATCTAAAAACTTGCTTAGTATTTGAAGAAAACCTTAGCTGGATAGTAGTTATCAGTGAAATATTGCAAAACAGTAATTATATTGTGAAATTCAGACCAGCCAGAGGAGAGAGAATAGGCCTTGTGGAAGAGGGTATATAAAGCGTTTACTTTAAAGTTAAAACTAGGAAAGCTGTAAAAATTTGTCCCTAGTCCAGTAACAGTCTTTTTTTCTAAAAATTAAGGTGTTAAAACCGTCTGTATTACGTGACACTTCTATATCTGAAGGTAGGTTTACACCTACGCACTTTTGTGTTGCGCGCTGTTACGGGGTGGGACCGCAAGAAACCATTACAAAATTGACGCGGTGGGGAGAAAAAAATTACCATTATTGGGCGGCGTGGCACGGACCCTTGCGGTGTGTTACAGGCATGTCACGGCGTGTTCTTACGGTGTCTAGCGGAGTGTTACGGAGTTGGCGCTGTGTTATGGTCGTTGTTGCTATGCCAGGGCACGCGCTCTTGCGGCTTTGTTACTCCGTGTAGTGGTGTGTTGCGGGTGGCTTGCGGTTTTGTTGCGGAGTAATAATAACATAATTCATATTAATGAGACAAATGAGAAGCAATTGATGGACATAACAAAAATATTTATACTAAACAAACATGTAAAACATAGCAAGTAAGAAAATGAACATGAAAAGCATAGAAAGTAAGAAAATGAACATGAAAAGCATAGAAAGTAAGAAAATGAACATGATTAGCATAGAATGTAAGAAAATGAACATGAAAAGCATAGAAAGTAAGAAAATGAACATGGAAAGCATAGAAAGTAAGAAAATGAACATGATTAGCATAGAATGTAAGAAAATGAACATGAAAAGCATAGAATGTAAGAAAATGAAATTGGGACTTGGTTTATATCTTAACATTTTCAACTGCAAATATCATATATTATCAACTGAGGTCAATATGTCTTTTGTCTGTTACTGATTTTTCATTGTTCCCCTGTTAATAACCATGTCCAGTCATTGTTAATTATTGTTTCATTATCATTTGTATGTGTTCATGTTCATTTGATCATGTTCTCAATATTATATTATTGTTCTTGTATGTTATTATATCATTTGATGGCCATATTTATTTCATGTTACATTTCATTTTATAGTTCAAGTCATTTTCCGAGTTCTATTTATTTCATATTTCATATATCATATTTCATGTTAGATTTCCTGTTATATTTCTTCATATTATTATTCTTTATGGCCATGCTTTTTCATTTTTCAATTTCATTTCACCCAATCATATCATCATATATATTGCCATGACATAAATTAAGCATCAATAAGGAAAATGTAAATGCAAGTCCGTATTTCAACATATTTATTACAAAAAGAAACATTATGAATGATATAAAATGTACAAAATCATTTAATATTAAGAAAATAACTAAAAAATCATTTATTATTAAAAAAATAAAATTCTATTTATTTATACATTGTCGACAGGCTGTCAGAACGCGAATGATGGCCCCGTGGTCTGTCCGGCCCCTTTTATCCTCCCCAGAATGCGCGGGAACCTTCCATCCAGTAAGACCTATGTTTTTGTCAAAATTAAAACGTGGTTATGGAATTATTGATATTCAGTGTAAAGCTAAGTCAGTCATGTTTAGTACATTTCTAAAATGTTTAAAAGATCGTTGTTTTGGTTACCAAATGATTATTTATTATTGTAAAGTCAGAGCAACCTACCTTATAGAAAATGAGTGCCAACATCAGGATTGCACTATTTTTACACCTAGTTTTTGTGAAAGTATGATAAATATATTACGAAGTGCTAAAAAGATGACCTCTTATCCACAAATAAAAACGAAAGTGGTATATGAACATTTAATGAAAAACAGTGAATATGTTCCAAATATTGAACAATTTTACCACTATTCAACTGGAAACTAATTTGGGAACATGTAAATAATAAGTATATCGAAAATAAAGTAGAGAAATTTTGTTTAAGTATGTTCATGAAGTTTTAAGTACAAATGATAGGCTAGCCATGATGAATTAAAAGATGTTAAGGAATGCAGTTGTGGATGTATAGAAACTAATATGCATATGGTATATTTCTGTCCTTTGGTTAAGAATTTGCTGTCCTGGGTATTCTAATTGCTTAGAAAATGTTGTAAGTTAAAAACTAATAGCAGGTTAAGGATTTTAAAACTAGATTTTGAAGCAAACTCAAAAAGGGATGAAAATACAGCAATGGTAATAATAGCAGATATTATTTCAAGTATTTGGATGGCAAGATATTTGGGAATAAGTACTGACCAGCAAATTATTAAATGTATAAAGAATAGACTGTTAAATACATTTAATGTAAATATTATAGGATTTAAGTCTAATGTTAACAAAATTTTCACGAATCAGTATGTTTCTAATTTAAAAACACTTAGAAAAATAATAAATTGTAATATTTTTATATTATACATAGATCTTATAATGTATATACAAAATTGTAAAATATATTTTTGTAAAGTAATATTTCTTAATAAAAAAAAAAAAGTATTGAGGCTCACCTAGAAAAAAAAAAAATCTGCCTAGGGAGACGTTGTAACATGCCGCACGCACACCGCACGCCCCGCAACAAGTGCGCTCCATTTATTAATTGTGTATGAAGGTGCCATAAGGGCACTGCACGATGCCGTAACATCACGCCGTAACACTCCAACGCGAGTGGTACGACGTCGCACCACATCGCACCACGTGCTGTGTGGCACGGCACCGTGCGGGTTTTACCTCTTGTTGCGGGGCCTTGCTACACCCGCTTACAGCTTCGTGCGACTTCATCAACCCGCCAGACGGCATGCAGAAATTTGAAATTATTTCAAATCCAGGCGGCGTCGTGCGGCTTTAACAGTCATCGCCTGCCCCTGCCAGCGAGGTGGCACGGTTTTGGTGCGTTTATAATGCAGTTTCATGCGGTTTCTGCGGTCTCACGCCATAACCGACCGCACCACAAAAATGCGTAGGTGTAAACCAGTCTTAAGAAAGAGAGCTCATTATCATTAGCATAATCAATTGTAAACTTGATATTAGGGTGGGCTCAATTGGCAAATTGTTAGAAGGAATCATCCTATTCTCTGTCTCGAAAAAGAATAAACGTATCGTCAACGTAACGGCAGTAAAAGAGAGGATGATTAGCTAGAGGGCAATTGTCCAGCAACCGCTCCTCCAGTTGACACACCTCCTTCAGGAACCCATGCAGGCACCATGGAGGAGGTGGCTGTGGTGATACACAGTGAAGAGGCTGACGAGGTGGACATGGACATGGCCAGTGACAGCAGCCTCTCCGGCGACGAGCATGGTGCCCTGGACAACAACAACAACGACGACGACGCCGCAGAGGAAGCTGCTGACGGCGCCGCCCCTGGGACTGAAAAGGCAAGCCGGAAGAAGAACCCCTGTCATCCTCTCAGGCGAAAAGGAGAGGCTGGTTGGGGAGTGGTTGGAGCAGGAGGCCGAATTCATAGACAACAAAGGCCTGAGGGAGTACAAAGATAAGGCGAAGGTGTGCAGGGCGTTTGAGGAGAAGGGGAATAAGTCTTGCTGCAGGTAGACGGTGAATGGAACTGCAGCACGGCCCTTTTGTACGTAACGTATATCCACCGACATACGTTGGATTAACGTGAGGACGTCGTGTGAGATCGTTACACATACGGTATACGTACATGAGCGTTACTTGCTTGGCCTCACACTACTTGTCGGGGTGTAGCGTCCCGTCAATCTTGCGCGGTGCATAGTCTTTTAACACATAACTTTGTCTTACGGTATGGCATCGTTATGTTGAATTACGGCCGTCGTCCTGTGACATATCCACCCATTTAGCTACGTTTCACACGCGTGAATGTGCGAACTTAGCTTTAGGTATAGGACGGGATGCAGATTAACTAGGCCTGAATTATCAAATATAAGGAATCACTCTATAGTCTACACTCGTTCACTTCGTTAAATGCCCAGACGTCTTCCACACCTTTATTCATGTTGTATTTTTTTTTTCTTACTTTTCTACTGTTCTGTTTACTTCCTGCTAGTTTTACTTTTTTGAGTTTAGTCACTTTTTAGCCATGTACTGGGTAGGTTTGTTTTGAAGCCATTTAAGAAATGCATTTTTTATATATTTTTTTTATAAATCTATGTGGCGACGTTCCTTTTTATCAAACAAAATTATACGTGCCATTGAAGATGCAATGGATTATTACGAAACGCCGTTGGCCATAATAAATGGAGTAAAATGGTCCGTGTGCCTTTTCATCTGCCCTTGGTCTTCGTGTGTGTGTGTGTGTGTATATATATATATATATATATATATATATATATATATATATATATATATATATATATATATTGTTACGATGTGCCAATTATCTGGTTACCATGCATCAAATATTACCTCACAAAAAGCCAGACACCTGAACCCTCATAACACGTTTAAACGACTGAATACTCTAAAGGCAACAGTGATCCCTTAACACTTACCAGTATTGCAGAAAATCAGACTAAGTTCATCAAAGCAGGTGTGAGGTAATCTTGTAAGTAATTAAATTAATCAAAGGGCATCACTCCATCAACAACTTTAAAAGTCTAAGTATTTCCCTGATTTCAGAAGTCTAAGTTCTTCCCTGGTTCTAAGTCACTAATAAAAATATAACACCTTGGTATACCAATTTCTTTCTTCCTTAGCTGCAGCTTGTATATTACACTTTCACAAAAACCAGGCGCCGTTACGAAATGTTTGTTCAGATTCCACAAAAGAAACTAAATAATACTAAATAAACTCTAGGAAATATCAAATACGAAATTCTAAGTTACGAGTGACCAATTTACGTTACGTTAATATAATCTCAAGGATGTCGAGAGAGAGAGAGAGAGAGAGAGAGAGAGAGAGAGAGAGAGGGAGATCTAACTGCCTCGAGGTTCTATGATCGAATGAAATCTCTTCCTTTTTGGAAACTGGGCTAGGCAGATGATACAAAACGTTCTTGGCACGAAAGCTTCTCGAATCTTCGAAACTGATGCAATCTCACATACAAAATGTGCAATACCCACGTGGGACTTGACAAAGATATACACGTACAAGACGAGTCTGTTAAAAAAAAAAACGTACTCTACTCGAACGAGACGGAGGCTGGGCGACAATTAAAATTGACATGTTTTGACAACAACGCAGAATTCGAGCTCGCTCGCTATCACAAGTGATGACAGATTAGGGAAGCAAACGGAGATCTCTCTCTTTTTACGTTATATACATATTCTTTTACAACACGTAATGCGAAATCTGAACACACATTTTAAAACATCCTATTCTAAGCTATCTAGGAATCTGAAAAAATGTTGCATAATCTTACATGACATTTCAAAGAGGGGAAACATGCATTTTGAAAGAAGCAATATATAATAATATATATATTATATATATATATATATACATATTTATATGTGTGTGGAGGGGTATGTCATTGCTATACAAATATACGTATGTATTACATATTGTATAACATATATTAGCAATTCGGCTCAAAAACTCCTGACAAATTTAGCACAGCCGCACAAACATTTTCCAGTTTTTTTTTTCCCTGTAGGTCACAGTTGGTAGCAAACGGCTCTCGTAGACTTTTTTTTTTTATTATTTAGTTCTGCCTCCCCTCGTCCTTCAGTCTATTTCAGCAACTATATTTTTTTCTGTTCGTTTTTTTATTGTAAAGTTTAGATACCCCTCGGTTCCTGTTCAACTAATCGGAACAAGAGGTACGAAAACGAGTTGCATAGTGATGTGGGAATAGGTGAAAATAAATTGAAAGTTATGCTGAGGTATCTTTGTTCTTAAATGGTTACTACAGGAGTCAATTTACATTTTCCGTAAAGTAATGAATTAAGTTGACGTTCTTTTGCGCAAATTTAATGTAGTTTCGTTGAGTAGATGTAATGCACGAAAACTGCTGAGGGAAATGACAGGAAATAGTGTGAAGACAGAGCAGGAGTTATCTAAATATGATGATGTGGAGAAGCAAATTTTGAGAAGAAGCTTTGGGAATTACTGGAAATTTCCTGAGACGTTGGGTGAGACATGTAAAAATGTCTCGTTAAGAAAGATGGCGATATAAGAGAGAAAACGGCTATAAGATTAACATTATTCATTTACTTATGAGCTACAGACGACTGAAAACTTCAAACGTCAACAAATTATTAAGAAATTAAGGAAATATCCGGTGCAATAAGTCAAGAGATTAATAGTCTGCAGAGGCCACTAGCATAAGTTTGAATGACGTACAATATGGAAAGTGTTTAAAGGATAATGGTTTTTAGTGCAACCAATTGCATAGTGCCCTAATCCAATCAGGTGGTAATGAAAACAAGAAATGGGAAGAAAAGTAGAAGAAGGAATGGAACTGAACGTAGAGAGACTATACAGTACAATATTCTGTCAAAGACATTAGGGATAAGTGAAAGAAATGCCAAAAATTTTAAGTTTCGGAGAGAGGAAGAAGAAAGTTTCCAAGCTGAGTATCTCCAAGACAAGGGATATTATTCCCAGGGTAAATGGGACCGCTGTTACCTGACAGGTAGGACCCGGTCCCCCTGAAGGAAGGCTCATTCTCTCTAATTCACACGTGTTCAGACGAGGTCACAGAGTAGCTCCAATAATTTTGCCAAGTACGAGAACTTAACCCAAGATAATACTTTAAAAACTGTTAGAGAAAGATCTGAAGGGAAGACAGACGTCGGAGGCGCGGCTGTATTTAATAGATTTTATGCAAATTGTGTTCGAAGACAGCGTCAAAAGTGAGGAGGAGTGTTAGGGCAGCACGCTGAGACGGTCCAGAGTATTAAGAAGTAGAACAAGGATGTAAAAGGTTAAACTGGGGGACCCCTAAACCCCCCACCCCCCACACCCCCGCCCCAATTGCCCCACGAAGTAAAAGAGAAGTTGGACGGCAAGACTGAGGAAATGGAGCGAAATGAATAAAGCAAACGGGTCAAGTGTAGGTGCAGACGCCCTCTAGCCATGCCTATAGGTCACCACGTGAGGTGCACCGACGGACGCTAGCTCCCTGAAGGAGTAGGGCAGTGGTTTCCAACCTGTGGGGCGCGCCCCCTCAGAATTTCAAAAGAAATATACTGAGAAAATAGTTCAGCTATAAACATATGAAAATTTAGTTGTTCTAATTATATAAACTATTTCAACTTCTGTATTAAGGAATTAATTATTAAACAATTATAAAAGATAACGAAAAAAAACTTTTGCAAATATGAAAATTGTACTGATTACACTACCGTGACTGGGAATATTATATATATATATATATATATATATATATATATAATATTAGATATATATATATATATATATATCTATATATTATATATATCTATCTATATCTATATAATATGTATATATATATATATATAATATAGATAGTATATAGATATATATATATAATTATTATATATATATACTATATATATATATAAATATATATATATATATATCTATCTATCTATTAATAGATATATATATATATATATATATTATATATATATATATTTTTATATATAGATATAGATATATATATATATATATATATATGTATAATTATATTATATCTATATATTATTATATATATATATATTATTTTAAATAATATATATATAGATATATATATATATATATTTATATATATATATATATATATATATATAATATATATATATATATAAAATTGTGAATTATTGACATATGCCGACGATGCCAGTAAATTTCAGTATTTAGGGAAGGGTGGGGGTGGGGGGGGGCGCTCAGAGAATGTGCCTTTCAATGAAAGGGAGCCGGAATTAAAAAAGGTTGGAAGCCACCGGAGTAGGGGGAAGTGTTGTGGTGTTTGTGAATCATGAGCAAAAAACGGGAACAGAGTATCTAGATATTACTACAAAAACCAGTATTTTGGTCTGTCTGTCTGTTGTTTGTAAGCACTTTTTACCGGTGCGGAATCCCACCTAGGTGCTTAACAGCTGACGGAGCAATTCATTATGATTAGGGGTTAAACAGGGGTGAAGGAGAGGTCTTTCCCTACTCAGTGACTACGTAATTATCAAGACCAAGCCATTTTCAAATCATTGCTGAATATGGTAAGATACGGGTGAAAATGACATCCGTGAAAACTACTGCTCGGTTGGTAGATTATGGTAAACATTGAATTGTGAATTCTTGCATTCTGACAAGCTAGAACAACGTAGGAAATAACAAGAAAAGGAAATTAAAAGTTTGAGCATTAGCTCGGCAAAAAAGAAAGAAAGAAAAAAAAAAAAACACCGCTGTTAGATAACTATTACCTTAGAGTACAGTCACATCGTCTGGAGCCGTGGCACCCGGCCTCACCGCCTGGGTACCGGGCCCCACCAAGTAGCAACTGCCACATCTAAAAAGTCTTGTAAAGATAACCAAACTTCAGTGCGATCAAAAGACGGCTCCTTTGGCGAGATGGAACCGGAAATCTTGATCCGTGGTGCCTGAGTTTTTAAGAGTTGAGTAGTGTTTGAATATGCATGTGATAGAGGAAGCTTAAGCAATGAGATGGTAGTTTGAACAGCTTAAACAAAAGAATCTTGCAAAGCCTCGGAGGCAAGAATTGAAATTGGCCAAACAGCAGGTAGACAGAAGCTGTTGTTGGTGGAGGACTTTCTCAAGGTGCGCTAAATTTGTAATAATAAATGTAAGTAACAAGATTAATTTGAAGTATCGTAAATCAAAATTAGGTTGAATATGAATTGAAGGTCGTCAAATTCTGGCACAAAAATAAAGTCTCGAAGGGGAACGAACATTTTATACGAAATCGAGAGGACCCAACTGACTTAGTTTTAAAAAAGAAACAATAATCAAGGCAAAGGGATGAAGAAGAGCCCCGTCCATGAATGACAGCAGGAGACGCAGTTCAAAGAACTAATCAGAGCGCCTTCAAAATCTCCGCGGAGGACGTGGAGCGAAATGATGGCTTTATAGAGTCGGGTGACTTGTGACGAGGTTCAGATTTTTGCTCGAAAGCAACAGGGAGGAACTTCTGAAAGGACTTTCTTAAGGAACGAGTTAAGATGTGCTCCAATGACTTCTTTTATCGGTTCACAGTAAAGGGATTTCTCATTAATGAGAGGTTCGGCGAAAGGAGTTGATGCTCTGATTAGGGAGCAGGTTTAATATGGATCCCGTCTTATGTCTTATCACGGGTGGTTGCGAAGGCTTCTGTAGGTTGTGGTTTATTTCTCTGAACGCTCCTTTTTAAGAATATCCTTCTCTAGGGTTTCCAGGAAATGTAATCTTCTGTAATTCATCGTATTTCTGCCTCTTTCAAGTTTGTTAGAGAAGCTTCATTTGAACATTTCCGGCCATATTTCTTTCCTTGTACACTGTCGTTGAGAAGGTCAACCCTATTAACTTTATTCCCAACATCTCATTAGTTATGTCTCAATGAACGCGAAGCTTCAACTAAAGGATTGACTTGTATGCTGTTAC
Source organism: Macrobrachium nipponense (assembly GCF_015104395.2). Lineage (NCBI taxonomy): Eukaryota > Metazoa > Arthropoda > Malacostraca > Decapoda > Palaemonidae > Macrobrachium > Macrobrachium nipponense. Next base: position 126,664,238 of record NC_087202.1, read on the forward strand.
CTGCTGTCGCTTGGGCAATCCCGATTTTGTGCAAAGGTGAATAACATACATTTGATTATGCGAATTACAATATTGATTAATTTTTATGGATATTTTCTATCCTGATGGGAAATAACTTCGTGAAATAAATCATTGTTTCTATTCATTGATGATATTATAGTAAATAACTTTTAATTCCATGATTCATTGTTTTAGAATATTCTAATTACTGTCCATTCGATTTGGACGTAATCATTAGGAAGTACTTGATGCAAATCCCATTCCCTCATTTCTGTCTCGACTGATCGCTTCTGCGAAACGGAATCAGGTCTTTGTTTTCACGAAGAAGTTTATTTGCATATTAACTTCTGCAAGTCTTAGCGCGCTCTTATTTGGGCAATTAAGATAATTACATTATACATGGAGAATAAAACTGGTTAATAATCTAAGTGTTCCGTACATTGTAAACTCTTTTCATTCTAATATTACTTTTACCATGGAAAAGAATGTAATGGCCGCATTTCCGTTTTAGATATTTTAGTCTCTCGCTCTGAAGGTATGTTATGACTGGCATTTTCAAGAAGAAAACTTTTTCCGGCCTTGGGTTAAATAACTTTTTTCTTTTTTCTTAGTCACTGTCCCATTGCTTCAAGGTTAATTCACGTAAAACTCTCATTCATCGAGCCTTTTCCCTTTGCTCCAACTGGAATAATTTTCACTTGGAAGTTAGGTTTTTAGAGACTTATTTTAAGAATAATTCCTATCCCCTGAACATGTTCAATAAAATCCTTTAAGAATTTTTAGACAATAATTTTAATCCAAAAACTGTAGTCTGCACCGTTCCCAAGAGAAGTATATTTTCCATGCCATTCACTACTATTCTGGCCCACTAAAACGTAAATTATTGTCACTCTTGAGCCATCTATACCCTTATGTTGAGTTCAGATTTATTTTCAATAACCCGCTTACAACTGGAAGACTGTTTCACTTTAAAGACACCCTCCCGGAGTTGATGCGTACCTGCACTGTTTATAAGTTTAATTGACCAAAATGTAATTTTGGGACTTATGTGGGATGTTCCAAACGCCTGCTCAAGGTGCGCATCGACTCTCATAGGGGTGTTAGCCATCGTACAGGCTTACCTTTAAGCAAAAAAGAAAATAGTGCAATTAGACTTCATGCCATATCCTGTCTTCATCACATACAGTACAGCGATTTTGAAATACTTGGACAAAAAAAAAAAACAGCCATTCACTTCCCTTTTTAGAGTCCCTCCATATTAAACAACAATCTACAACACTCAATAACCAAACCACCTCTGTTCCTTTGTTCATTGCTTAATTTGCTTGTTTTTTTTCTCCTTCCTTCCTTCTCTCTCTCTCTCTCTCTTTTACCCACACCACTTCTGCCATTCATTCGCAGTTTTCTAACTTGCCCAGTTGTCATTTAATTACGACATAAACAGTAGGTTCTCCAATATCTTGTACTACAGTATCATTATTTTTTTTTTTACTCTGAATATTCATGTTTTTTTCGCTCGCAGTATATTTCTGCGTTTTATGTAATCTCATTTAACTTTTCATTGCTATTTTATGATTTGCAGTTAACTTAGTTTTTATGCTCCTTTTTTACTTTGTGTTGTGTATTTTATGTTCCCTTTTTTACTTTGTGTCATGTATTTTGAAGTATTGTAATGTTTTTAGATATAGTCAATCAGTATAGTTCTTACTGTTTCTCTTTTTTGTATCATTTTATAGATAAGTGACCCTGATGATGGGAAAAGCATAGTATTCCCGAAAGCTTGGCTGTGCCTTTGTTTTATTTTAAGGAAATAATAATGTATGGAATAATACCACGTCTTCTGGCTATCTCGTTCCTCCTTAAATGGAAGTTTTCTAGAAACGACAACATACCCAGTTTGTATATATATATATATATATATATATATATATATATATAAGTATATATATAAGTATATAAGTATGCAGCTGAGCTCTTCATTTTTATGGCTGGTTCCAATCTTGGATGTCTATCAGCACCGGATTTCTAGGAAGATAACTTGTGGATTTGAACAATTTCAAATATACAAATCAGAACGAAGTCCATATAAAGGCTCTATTTTTCTACAAGGTCAGTTCATAGAAAGACGAGATTAATTAAAATTATTTGCTTCGTCTGGAGCAAAATCTGTCGTTAATTTTTACATGTCGTTAATTTTTACATGTCAATATACCAAATACCTTAAGCTGCAAAGAAATCAAAATTATCTAAATATATGTATTGTAAATTTTGCACTATTTGCGACTTTGCATAACAGACTATACAAAAGTAAAATCGTTCAGAAAAGGAAACACTTGCTGCCACTGTAAAAAGAGCACTTCATTCTGTGACTAGTAACGAAAAGTTAACAGTGACAACGAGAAGTGAAACATTTTCACAGTACTGAAGACGTTGATATTGATTCTACCTCAAGGAATCTTTAACTTCGTAAAGAAAAGGAAGATAGGTTTGTGATGGCACCTTCGGTTGTGCTCCAACAGGAAAACTCCTTTACACAGTACACGCTATGATACAGGAAAAAAAACATATTTTTCTTATGTATTGTGTTACAACTCACAAAAATGAGAATACATATGGCAAAAAAATCAAAGCTTGCACCCAGTTTCAGCATCGCCAGTCTTCGAACGTTCAGCCATCAATAGCATAAAAAAAAAAAAAAAAAAAAAAAAAAAGGCGTTCCTCAGATGTTGAAGTCTTTGGATGTTTTGGATAGTGCCTCGGCAAAGGATTGAGTTTGCAGTGTTGAAACTCAAATGACGAAAATGCAATGATCATAAAAATGGTTGCAGGGATTTCTACAATATTTTCTTCGAAGACTCCATTCAGAAGAAGCAAGTACGAAGATGATATTAAAGCCAGTGTTCTAAGGAAACGATGTAGGGATAAAGAACAAGGAATATACTGAAGTCAGCGCCAAAGTTGAAAAGCTTTGTTGAAGGCCTTAACAATGAAAACGTATTGGAATTTTTGCGTGCAATATCTCGCAGTTGACAGCGTTGTATGGTTATTCCAGTATTGAATCATTCAATTATTTTTAGGATTCTTATCATGTTGTTTCAAGTAAATATTCATGACACTTCACTATTTTTGTAAAGTCTGATTCCCATTTTGCTTTACTTTGCAGCTCAAGGTACTTGGTCTAGTAATATGTAAAAAGTAACTACCGTCGACATTTTCTCTATCGACATTTAGTCCATTGATATTTAAACAGTGTTGACATTATGACCGTCGACATTTTGACTATCGACATTTTGACCCACTACCACATATCACGCATTTGAGAAAGCATGGTGAACACCTAATATCTATAAATACCGTATTCTCAGTTCTTGAAAGTCTAGTAAGTAGATATTTCTCGTCGATGTAATCTAATCGCATTAGCTGGTCCACTCATTCCCCTCCTGATGTCAGCGGAAAAGATATACAATCACAGTTATATAATAATTTAAGGGGGTTGAACTACCTGTTGATCTTCACCCTGATGTTTAAAGGTGTCTTCGACCCGGGACTCTCTTCTCCAAATTAGGCCAAAATTCTCTGATGTTGCAGTGAAAGTATTGCTTACGGTTATGTAGCTAACGCTTTGATATGCAACTAAGTGTTTCAGACTTGCTGCATGTCATGTTGGTATTCCTTAAAGCAGCATGAACACGAACTAAACGATACTATGCCTCTGGGAGGAACGAATTAAATTAGGCTGATCAGTTCCGACTTCATGGGAAACTGAACACCAAATACTAAGGCCAGCTTCTGCATAGAACCTAAAGGCAAACCGACTAGGGTTCTCTAGTACCTAACATTATGAATCGATACTGAAAGCACTGTAGAATGCATGGCATAAATAAATTAATTATTCTTATCTGGTGAGAATAAAGAAATCATTCATAGATTTTCAGAACTCGTCAAGTTAGTGTAATAGATATATAAATAATGGTTGCTTTTAAGCCCTCAAGGGAGGAAGTGTGTAATGAATTGTCCTACTAAGATTTTTTTTTTTTACACTTAATTATTTTATATTTAGCCGAATCCAATGTAGGACGAAGGAACACGTACTGGAGAATATCATTAAATCCAGGTAGAAAGGTAAATGAAACAGACTTGGAACAAGTACTTTCGTAGTATATTCTGCATTTTCAAGTTCACACTGAATATAAAAGAAGTTGAGAGGCCTTTAATTTACAAAAACAAAGAGGGGGCGGGGTTACAGTTTATTAATCTGGGCGGCATGTTCTTTAAGCAAAAGAGATAAGGAAAGAGGTTCAAGGTATAATCCTGGGAAGAGATTTAAGTTCCTTGTTGACATCCCTTCGATAAAGATGGACTCCAATAGATTCCTTTGTTGGTGATTTTGACCCTACAGATTATCGAGGAATTATCCCGATTAATGGCATGGCCTCTCTTAAGCCAGTGATTCGCAATGCCATTAAGGAGATTATATATGTATATATATATATAGTATATATATATATATATATATATATATATATATATATATATATATATATATACATATACATATATTATACATACATATACATATATATACATATATATATATATATATATATATATATATATATATACTACATATATATACATATATATATATATATATATATATATATATATATATATATATATATATATATATACACACCTATATATATACATATATACATATATATATATATACATATATATACATATATATATATATATATATATATATATATATATACATACATATATATATATATATATATACATATATATATATATATATACATATATACATACTATATATACATATATACTATATACATATATATATATACATTTATATATATATATATATATATATATATATATATATATATATATACATATATCTGTACATATATATCTATATATATATTATATTTATATATATATATACTATATATATATACATATATATACATATATACAAATATATAATATATATATATACATATATTATAGATATATATATATACATATATATATAATATATACATATATATATATATATATATTTTTCACCATATATATATATATATATATATAATATATATATACATATATATCTTAATTATACATTAGATACAAATATATATACATATATTAAAAAAAATAACATATATTACACACATATAGAAATAAATATATTCTATAAGTATATAATTTAATTAATCTATATGTAAATATATATATATATATATATATATATATATATATCTATACATATTCCCCTTTGAAGTAATAAAAGTCCACACTTATGTAAGATGTGTATTAAAAAAATCTTAAAAGACGGGAGCTTTCGTCTACTTGATCAGTAAATCTCATCAGCCGTACTGATTTTTTCCTTTTTTTAAAAATATACAAGAAGTTACGAAGGACAGGCAAGACGCTGGAACCGTCTCCAAGGGAGATAACAACAAAAACAAACTATCCCAATCATGTTATTCCCTCGTTCAAATGTTGTCTGGCCAACAGACGAGCTGATCGTCGTGGTTGAACTACTTCCTCTGTGTGTTCGGCTGTTCCCTCGCCCATACCTTCTGCATCGGCACCTGCAATGGGGGCTCTTCTTCCAATGCCTGGGCGGGAGAAAGAGAGACAACCTGGGCAGTAGGAGTGGTGCAAAAAACGTCTGTACTACATAATATTTATAGTTTTAAGAATCAAATAATTCGAAAACGTATCCTCTTGGATAAATGATTTGTTAAACTCAAATACGTTTAAAATATTATTAAGAGCCCCTTCAACTACTCTGCGTCTACCTACGTTATTATCTCTGTAGATTACTTTCGCTCCTTCCCAGTCAATTACATGCCCTAACTCTAACATGTGTCTGGCAACTGAATTATATTTCGATCCCATCCTACAGGATCGCTTATGTTCTTCTAATCTTATACCTACCTGATTCCCCATAATAACACTTATTACAATCTTTACACGGTACCACGTAAACCCCTACGTCATCGTTCCTTTCTTTTTCCTGATTCCTAATCAACTTTGATTTTAATGAGCTATTATACCTAAAAGCCAAATTCAACCCATTTCTCTATTCTTTTTAATAAATGTTGCACCCTTTCCAAACTTTGATGATAACTGAGTGGAATGCACTAACTACTTTTGAATTCTTATTTCCCGGTCGGTGGATTATAAATGTTTTTTGTAGCCTTGGTAAATGCTTGGTCAATGAAATATTTTGGGTATCTCAGTCTCATGAAAACCTCTCATATGTTCCATTTCTTTGTCTATGTACTGTGGATCACAAATCCGAAGCCCTCTCGTTACCATGTTGACGATTACATTAGACTTTATACGTTGGCTATGGTATGAATAAAAATGAATGTACATTTCTGCGTTGGTGTCTTTTCTGTATACACTAAATGTAAAGTTAAAAGTGACAGGGTCATGGTGAACCAGAACGTCCAGAAATGGTAAATTATTTTCGACCTCAAATTCAACTAAAAATTCAAATGATGGCATAAAGTTATCAACAGATTCCAAAAAACGGTTAAACTGAATAACACTACCTTTATAAATAAAAAAGATATCGTCAACATATCTGACCCATAGAAAAGGCTTAATGTCCTCAGGACAACGGCTAACTAAATCAGCTTCAAACAATTCCATGCACAAATTAGGAAACACCGAAGTTTTGTCAGTAACCCTGCCTTCTGGAACTAAATACAGTTGAGCTAACGAAAAGCCTAATCAAATCAATCAAAATGTCAACAGTAATTTGTGGATTAAAGGTACCCTTCCTTTCTTTTTCTTTGAGTTTGTTTAAAACGAAATCTAATGGGACATTTGTAAATAATGCATTAACGTCTAAACTAATCATTTTACCCTCACAGTGGCCTATATTCCGTATTCTTTCAATAAAGTCGGATGAATGACGTAAATGAGAAGGGGAGAACTTACCCAAGAAATTACTCAGAATCGTAGATAACCATTAAGCCAACTTTGACTGAGGAGCACCACACGTTGACACTATCGGTCTCAATGGGCACCCCGGTTTGTGTGCTTTAGGTATGCCCACGGTCCAGATAGAACAGGTCAGTCAGATAGCATCCCAATTTTAAGCCTCTTCTGCGCACCTACGTCATCTGAGGGAGCGCGGTGGTGAGAACCATTAAGAACTTAGGTCTAACACACCGTCAAGAATCTTTTTAGAAGAGAATGTTTTTGATAATGTGATCTTTCAAGTGTCAAAAGAATGTAAATAAAACAACATTTGCATTTTGAAAATATTTTATTGAGTTACAACTTTTATCTTTTTACTAAATGCCTCCCTGCATGGTTGCCCTTGACGTTTCCTATACTTTATCAAATTATTAAGATATCTCATTCGAAAAAATACGGACATCTTTACATAAAAAGCTATAACATCGTCAGGAACTTCAATATTAGACTTCGTCAATTCAAAGCAAAGCTTTTTAAAACAATGTTTGCCCTTATATGTGCTTTCCCGTGTACAGCATTAAAGATTTCCCGCATTATTACTAGACCGTGGGTATGCCATAAAAATACGGAAGGAACGGATTCTTATCAGAAGTCCTTTTAATTAAAGTATCACCCAAATCTCTATCCACGACCCAGCTGTTGATAGCCTCAAGCTGTCTATTAAATTCTTTCTGTATATCACTAATCGAAGGAATCGATAAAAGCTTCGTATATGTGTTTTCATCATCCAATAATCTAAAAATCTTATAGTTGTAATCATCAATGTTCATAATAACAACTGCCCCACCCTTATCTGCCTTCATGATTTTAACTTCTTTATTTCTACCCAACCTGCTAATCGCATCTCTGTGTCTGCGGGGTAACACTGTTGTCTGTGACTCAATACCACAGGCAGCCAAACATCCCTTTAAAAAATTAATTTGAGAATCTTGATTTTGATAATTGAACCTATTAATAATGCTTAATCCTTCAACTAAAAGATTATCCCCAGAACCCATGCAAAAACTGAACCCTAAACACAAGGCTTCTTTTTCTTCAGTTGTTAAAACTAGTGAAGATAGATTTAAAGTGAGGCATCACCAACTCTTCTTCACATCTTTTCAGGAATTTAAGTTGATTCTTGCACCTCAAAAACGACGTTCCGCTCCTAACTGTCCTCCGGTATAAGTGTAAACTTTCTTGGTCTTCAAAAGATATAGGTCCAGGAAAAACCATTGTTGCTAGTCGTGGACGAGTTAATCGGAAAAAATCACCATAGCGTGACTGCTGCCGATGCAGAAGATATGGGCGAGGGAACAGCCGAACACACAGAGGAAGTAGTTCAACCACGACGATCAGCTCGTCTGTAACAGTTGGCCATACAACATTTGAACGAGGGAATAACATGATTGGGATAGTTTGTTTTTGTTGTTATCTCCCTTGCAGACGGTTCCAGCGTCTTGCCTGTCCTTCGTAACTTCTTGTATACTTTTTAAAAAAGGAAAAATCAGTACGGCTGATATGGTCTATTGATCAAGTAGACGAAAGCTCCCGTCTTTTAAGAATTTTTTAATACACATCTTACGTAAGTGTGGACTCTTATTACTTCAAAATATTCCAGTCACGTTATGGTGATTTATTTTTAGATATTCCCCTTTACCTACAAGGGTTGTGTGCGTGAGCAAAAGCAAATGAATCCAATAACCAAATGGGGTTGGTACACGAGAATGAAAAAAGGATACTGAGGACGAACTACGTCGAAGTATAAATTGAACACAGAACTGTTGGTTTTTTATGTGAACATAACTCTGTTTCAAGGGCTCTGATTTCACCTCCTTCAAAGAACAGTCTTTGCCGTTTACTCTTCTTTCTGTATCTGCCACATTTCCAATTTTCCCTTCTTCCTTTTCCTGTTTTTGTGGTTTTATGAAATATAAGTATAACCACTAATGCATCATCGAAGGATACCTATCAAAAATGTGTGTAATATACGAGCGCTACAATAAAAAGCTCGCGCATTCTGAAATTTTAATCGAGTAGAAGTAGAAGCCTAAAGTAATACAAGATGTTTCAAAATCCTTTAGTCCCATGAAAAAAAATTGTCAGCCACTTGGTCCTTTGTTTAATGGTGAAGGATGATGCCAAGTGAATAATTATCCTCGGTCTTTCAAAACAAACGGTTTCTGTAGCCATTTTAATAATATCCTTGGGAACCTTTGTAGCTGCGTGTGTAAATGGTGGTATTGACTAACGGAAATTAGTTATAGACACCCGTGCGGATAGAATCATGGTAAGAATATCCTATATGTATGGAGTCGTCCTTTTACTTCGGCCTACCTTTTCTTCAGCATAATTTTGTACGTGCTTTTCAGTTATTTATTACTCAGTCAAATTCTTATTGATAGCCCTACTCTGTCCTATAATTTTTACTTTTTCCTCCACTCAAAACATTTCTCCTACTTTTCCTGACTAATGGAAATTGTCGAACTATCACACCCGCTACCAATCAAGGTGGCGTGAGTTAATATGTGTAGAGATCCGTAGAGTTATTCTCTCGCTCTCTCTCTCTCTTGTGCAAAGAATATTTTCTTGCTATAATTGGCTATTACCAAGCACCCCTTCTCTAAACTGATTTTCTTTTCGAAATTGTCTATTTCAGGGTTCAAATGGACTTTACAGCGCATTTTATGCCTTAATATTCACTAACCACTGTTGTTATCTCTTCCACTTTCATCTTCCTAGGGGCTGCCCCGAGGCAAGAACCTGTGTCAGTATAAGGCCTGCTTTGGCTTGGTCTAAAACAACCATAGCAAACTTAAGCTATTGTAAACTGTAGCTCCTTGCTACTTCTTGATGAGATATGAGTCAGTACATGAATGAGTTATGTTCTACTAAAAAATGGATATGGACGAGATAAAAATATTAAAATTTCTCTGTCATTCTATTCGACTGAGTGGTACTTATAATGTGGGGTTCTGGGTTGCATCCTGCCTCCTTAGGAGTCCATCAATTTTCTCACTATGTGCGCTGTTTCTAATAGCACGCCCCTCTTGCTAGTGTT